>NW_015160838.1:1142907-1147367 GCF_001447785.1 Gekko japonicus
TTATTATTATTATTAATAAACCAGCCTGGCATAAAAATGTAGATCATAAAAGCAGACCACTGGTCGTTTTTATCCGTATAAATGATGCCTGTTGTGTGCACAATACTGTTTTATTGCCGCAAATATCCTGGGGAAATGAATATGTCTGACGGGGAAAAATCTGGTGCCAAGATACGGAAAGTGGCATGAAATAAAGAACTGATTCATATGAGGAAGAAACAAAAAACATTTTAGTGCTGAATCAGGGATGCTGGTAAAATTCAACAGCATTCCAGCCCCTCTCCCCCAATTTGCAAGAGAAATGAATGTGTGAAAATGCCTTAGGCCAGGGGTCCCCAACGTGGTGCCCCTGGGCACTGTAGTGCCTGCCAAGTGTTTTTAGGAAGTAGTTGGAGCCAGGTGGGTATTTTGCCCAGCAGGCCTTCCAGTTGGCCACTGGAGACCTGATCGGCTGTGCAGATTTTTAAGCAGCAACAGCAGAAGCAGAAGAAGCCAAAGAATCAGAAGAACATAAGAGACCCCAATGTTGCATCAGGCCAGTGGCCCATCCAGTCCAACGCTCTGTGTCACGCAGTGGCGAAAAATACCAGGTGCCATCAGGAGGTCCAGCAGTGGGGCCAGGACACTAGAAGCCCTCCCACTGTTGACCCCCCCCCAAGCACCAAGAATATAGAGTATCACTTGCCCCAGAGTTCCTATCTATATCTTGTGGCTAATGGCCACCGATGGATCACTGCTCCATATGTTTATCTAATTCCCTCTTGAAGCCGTCCATGCTTGTAGCCACCACCACCTCCTGTGGCAGCAAATTCCATGTGTTAATCACTCTTTGCAGATGAAGAAGTACAAGAAGAGTTGGAGTTATACCCCGCCCTTCACTTGGAGTCTCAGAGTGGCTTACAATCTCCTTTCCCTTCCTTTCCCCACAGCAGACACCCTGTGAGCAATGCTCCCTCTAAGCTGTGGAGTCTTGTGAACAAAAATTCTGCTGTGTGAGCTATTGGCATTAAAGTTGTGAGCGAGCCATTTGACTACTGCATAAATTAGTTTGCTCCGGAGCCATCCTTCCTGAGCTAAGACAAAAATGTACGAGCCGGAGGCTTAAAAACTGTGAGCTAGCTCACACTGACTCAGCTTAGAGGGAACACTGCCTGCGAGGTAGGTGGGGCTCAGAGAGCTCCCCCGAGGACTGCCCTTGAGAGAACAGCTCTGAGAGAACTTGTAACTGGCCCAAGGTCACACCAGCAGCTGCATGTGGAGGAGTGGGGAATCAAACCCGGTTCGCCCAGATTAGAGTCTGCGCTCCTAACCACTGCAGCAAACTGGTTTTCACTGAAGCCCATTACCTTCAATGCGATAGAGAAAAGCCAGGGTTGGGTCTTTGCTTTCGGGAAATGATGCTTTGTGGAAGAAGGACATGAGCACCAGGAACACATTTGTGGGTGTCATGGCAATATGCACTTGTTCGCAGTTTACTTATTTATATCCCACTTTTCTCCCCACACTTGGGACTCAAAGCAGCTGAGAACACTGTTCTCCCTCTCCTCCATTCTCTCACAACCACCACCTTGTGAGGCAGGCCAGGCTGAGAGCTTGTGATGGGCCCAAGGTCACCCAGCAAGATACCATGATAGAATTGGGGATTCGAACCCAGGTCACTCGGAGTCCTAGTCCACCACTCTATCCACTACACCACACCTGTGGGCATCACACTGGGGATCGCTGACTTAGTGTTTGACACGCACCATTCGGCTTCCACTGATCTCCACTAATCTCCTGCTTTGTAGTGATGCTTGTAAAATTTCTCTTCAAGCCCTGGACATAATTCCTCTCTCTGACTATTAATAGCAATAGCAGCAGCACCTTCATAAATCCTGCTTGGCCAGAAATCACACTTCCCTCCGTGATCATTGTTTCTAATCTACCAGCTACTGGCAGGCTTTTCATACTAACATTAACGGGCGGTAATTTTAAGACCTTCCATTTATCTGCAGACCCAAAGGCCGTACAAATTACTTGTCAAGACACCAGATCCTTTCAGCAGCTCAGGTGCTAAATAATCTTTCACGGGAATACGAGATCTGAGCGATGGGTCCCCTCCAGATGAAAATTTACCTCCCAAAAATGCAATACAACACCCTCGGCTGCTTCCGAATGCATCTGCATTCACTGGTGCTTTTGGTCATGTCTGATCACTCATCTTTAGAACCCGAGAGATCGCTTGGGTCTAGATTTATGGACCATTTCTGTGAAAGCCCCTACAACTCTGTGCGTTTTAGAGACTCGGTTACTGCACTGAATTGTAGGGTGCTTCCACTATATACACTTTTGAGCTGGGTTATGCATTTTGAGCTGGGTTATGCATTTTGGCAAATTCTGCAGTGGTTTTGTTTATTGCCAACTTGTGCTGGATTATACACAGAGCATCCGTCTTGTGACGGATCCATCCTACCCGGCTCAGTTTCTGCTACGTTAGAACCCTTGGACCGGTTGACAATAAAAGTGTTTATGAAATGAGTGTTCCTGAGCATGTGCAGATTAACCCTAGGCTACATGAATTCAAGAGGGTAGCTGTGTGGGACTGCGGCAAAAGAGCTGGATTCAAGTCTGGCAGCACCTTAGAGACCAATAGGATTTGGGGGGCATAGCTTTCCAGATGAAGAGAGCTTTGGCTCTCAAAAGTTTATACCCTGAAAATCTTGTTGGTGCTCATTGTGTGTGTGTGTGTTAAATGCCGTCAAGTGACTTCCAACTTATGGTGACTTTATTAATTACTGGCCTCTAGAACGTCCTATTAGGGATGTGCATTCGGTTTGGACAAACTGAATGCACCCCCGAAAATGGCCCATTCGGACCCCTTTCGGGCTGCTGCAGGCCAATTCAGATTCTCTGATCTGAATCGGCTTGCCGCCGAATTGCTGCTGAATTTTGGTGGCAATTCAGCCCCATTATATCCTATGGGCCATTGAAGTAACGTGTTTTCCCACTATAGAGAACAATGGAGGCAACCTGTTTGGGGGCCCGTAGAATTGGACCCCCTGTTCCAATGCTCTTGAAACTTGGTTGGTATCTTGGGGAGAGGCTCCGGCAGCTACCCTGAGAGTTTGGAGTCCCTCCCTCAAGCCCCCTCCCCTCCAGTCCCCAGAATATACCCTTCAATGGCCAATAGGATATAATGGGGCTGA
This sequence comes from Gekko japonicus, assembly GCF_001447785.1. NCBI lineage: Eukaryota > Metazoa > Chordata > Lepidosauria > Squamata > Gekkonidae > Gekko > Gekko japonicus. The sequence continues at coordinate 1,146,093 of NW_015160838.1, forward strand.
AATTGACATTCAGCTGGCCGAAAGACTCCCTAATCTGCGCTGACGAAACTGACATGCGGGAGTCTTACTTCCAGCCGAAATTGATTCTGCCCGATTCGGCCGAATCCGAATGGGCCGAATTTTTTTTTTTTTTTGCACACCCCTACGTCCTATCATTGGCAGGCTTGCTTAGGTCTTGCAAACTGAGAGCACTGGGCTTCCAATCAATGCTCCCGCTAAACTATGGAGCCTTGTGAGCAATAATTCCACTTTGTGAGCTACTGGCATTGATGCTGTGAGCGAGCAATTTGGCTACTGCATGAATTAGTCTGCTCTGGAGCCACCCTTCCCTGAGCTGAGATAAAAACGTGTGACCCGGAGGCTAAAAAACTGTGAGCTAGCTCACAATAACTCAGCTTAGAGGGAACACCGCTTCCAATCTATCTCATGTTGGGTCTTCCTCTTCTCCGGCTGCCTTCAACTTTTCCTAGCATTATTGTCTTTTCCAGGGACTCTTGTCTTCTCGTAACGTGACCAAAGTACGTTAGCCTCACTTCAGTCATTTTCATTTCTAGGGAGAGTTCAAGTTTGATTTGATCTAGAACTCATTTATTTGTCTTCTTGGCGGTCCACCAATACCACATTTCAAATGAATCCACTTTCTAAGACTAAGATACATCCATCCCCTTCAGGAATCAATGGCCACAGCAGCAGAAGAGAATAGACAGTACCAGTGGTGATGGGGGCAGAGAAATGTATTCATTTATTAGACTTCTATGCGGCTCTATTCCTCGCCAAGCAGGGCTCAGGGCGGCTTACGACAATCAAAATACAATAAATTCGACATATTACAGTTTTAAAATCCTTGAAGGGTAACTACTGGGCAGCAGCAGAGGTGGAAGGTGACACTGGCGAATGATCTTTTGTAGACAACGGCAGTGCCACTTCAGCTAAATCTATTTAATACTGTGCAGAAGGAGGAAATAGTAAACCACTTCTAATCCTCTCTCACCATCAAAACCTACGGTGCTACTGGACTTGAATCTAGCTGCTCTACATAGGTTCAATAAATTCGACATATTACAGTTTTTAAATCCTTGAAGGGTAGCTACTGGGCAGCAGCAGAGGTGGAAGGTGACACTGGCAAATGATCTTTTGTAGACAACGGCAATGCCACTTCAGCTAAACCTATTTAATACTGTGCAGAAGGAGGAAATAGTAAACCACTTCTAATCCTCTCTCACCCTCAAAACCTACGGTGCTACTGGACTTGAATCTAGCTGCTCTACATAGGTT
>NW_015160838.1:1147590-1211321 GCF_001447785.1 Gekko japonicus
ATAAGTCAGCTGTGACTTGACAGCACTTTACGCACACACGCACGCATGCGCTAAACAAAACATTTCTGTGCCAAGTTGCTGCAGATTTGCCAACTTGCATAAATTAGTCAGTCAATCTTTATGATGGCCCATGAGCCAGAAGGTCAAACAAGGCTAATTAATTACCTAAAAATTGTATCTCTATATTTAGGGTTGCCAACTGCCAGGCTAGGCCTGGAGATCTCCCAGAATTACAACCAATCTCCAGACAACAGAGATCAGCTCCCCTGGAGAAAATGGCCGCTTTGGAAGGCGGACTCTTATGACATCACATCCTTGCTGGGCTGGATCCCCTCCCCATACCCTGCCCCCCCCATGCTCCCCCCCAGTCTCCTGGAATTTCCCAGCCTGGAGCTGGCAACCCAGACTTCACCCTAGTACATCACTCAATGAAAAGGGTTAGAGGTTATCAGAGAAAACTTATGCACCAGACGTCATCTCAGCCTGCATTTTTATAGCAGAGGACAGAAACTTAAAGTTTTAAGAGTCTTCTGCTCAGAAAAGGGTTTGGGGTATTTTTTAACCAGCCAAAACAGGTCCCAGTAAATCCAGGTGTGGTTGAATATAAAATCTGCAATGAAATCATACAGAAGTTAGTGATTCAATCAAGTTGACACTGACATAGTCTACAATTATTGTCTCTTCCTGTCACCAGTCACCAGGGCAGATGGTGACACATTAATTGGTATAATTACTGGTGACTTGTCTCCGTAAGGTTTCCTTATGGCGGAGCCAGGCAACCAGTAGGAGGCTTGGGGGCTGGGACATGTTGCAGGGGCCGGCATCACGCGTGCAAAACCAGTGAGTTGCCAGTGATTCCTAGAGCTACTGATTTCCCCCCTGAAGTGATGTCATCACTCACAATGCCAGTGGGTTTTTTTTAAAAAAAAAAAATCCTCACCACCACTTGGAGTGGTGCGTGGGCAACAGGAGCTTGGGGGCAAGGGATCACTTGCCCTAGCTGCATCCTGGGGGGGGGGGGGTCAGTCCAGAATCCAAAACCTGAGACCACAGGGCACAAGCCACTAGCTACGAGCCAAGGGCCAAGACCTCTTTGGCTCTTGCTCCTCGGTTCACTTCCAAGAGCTCAAACCTCCAGGCCACACCCAAGATATATACCAGAGACAGACAGGAAGTGCAAGAACAAAAACAGCCCAGCTAAGATGTGGCAGCCGGCAGGCAGCATTTCTCCCAATCTGCCATCCCTGCAGTCTGCAAACTAAGAACAGTGGCATGCTGTTCTTTTTGTACGATTTTGTACAGTTTATTCTGCCATTCAGGCTAATTGATGTAATTTATCTGGCTTTGGTAGCCCTGCAAAGGGGAGAACAGCAATGATGATGGCCCACTCCTGGGCGCTGGAAATCCTGTCCAGCCAGAGCTCTGGGATCTGAAGTTTCAGAAGCGTGAGGAAGCTATATGGAGTATGAAAAAGAAAACAAGCAACAGCAAAGAAAAGATCAAAGTAAGTGTCTGCAACCCACATATGGGCTCCTATTCTCCACTGCTGCTTGATGGAGGGGAAATGAGGGGGTGGGAATTCAGCACTGCACCCATGCACAGCATGACATCACTTCCAGCATGAAACTGGAAGTGACATCACCATGTTGCCCTGACAATCTAGGATTCCCCTAAAGCCTTATGGTTTAACCATAGAGTTTTATGTAAATCCTAGAGCATCACTGCACTGCAGTGACATCACCAGTTTTGTGACATCATACATCACTACTCTGCTACATAGCTTGTCCTTACCCACTCCAAATTCTTCTGCAAGGGTGCTAGCTAGGGCTGGCAATCCTACCCCACACTTTCAACACTTCAGACCCTGTTTGTGTGAGCTATCTATCCACGTAAAGCAGGGTCTTTACAACTGTAGCCCCTTCTCCTCTGGAACAGAAAAATTATTCTTCCTTGCTTGAATTTCAGAAGAGCTAGAAAACATTGCTGTGTTGTCAAGTTTGGGAGCTTTTATTTGGAGCCACCTCTCTGATGCATTTTCTAGTTTTTATGTATTTTATCATAATTTTATTTCCCCCCATTCTAGCATTGTGTCAGTGGCTTAAAATATCTGCTGGAAAAACAAGAGGTAAATATTTTGAAACAAATAGCTGCACAAAGATAAGGACTAGGAAACATGCTTGTTTGAAAAGAAAAACACTCCCAAAAATCAAATTCTATCCTGGAGGAACAATTGTCTGTGTTAGACCGTGTGTAGCTGCAAAACAAAACAGGAGTCCAGTGGCACCTTAAAATTTATTCCAGCCTCAGCTTTTGTGAGTCAACACTCACTTCACTTAGGGCTGCCAACCTCTTGGTGGGCCCTGAAATCTACCAGAATTCCACTGATTTTGAGACTACAAATACCAGCTCCCCTGGAGAAAATGGCTGCTTTGGAGAAAGGACTCTGAGGTTTTGCCCTGCTGAGGTCCCTCCCCTCCCCAAACCACACCATCCCCACCCCCCCCCCCTCAAAATCTCCAGGAATTTTCCAACCCCTAACTGGCAACTCCCAATTCATCAGACACATGGATTCTGTCCCAGAGCTGTACTTTATAGCTCTCCCACACTAACATTTAGAAAATTAAAGCAGTGAATTTCTCTCCTGGGAGTTTGGGAATTAACCAAACCTCCCATTTGTGTTTTAACAGTTTTTTCCCCTCTAGGCTGGGAGCAGGGGGGGGGGGGAGTTGGTGCAATGGCTTTCCAGTTTACCTGTATACATATGCTAATAGATTTAGTTAGAGACAAAGGGGTGGGTCAAGTCTTCCCCCCCCCCACCTCCTAGCAGGGAACAGAGATTTGGAAGACCAGAATGACAGATAGTCCCCAGGAAGATGCTGCAGGAAAAGCCTCTTTGACCTGGCATGACCAGAGATGACCTGGCATGACCAGAGATGAATGAGGCAGGTGTTCCCTCTTTTCCTTGGGTGCTGAGGATATGATTGCACATAGACATCTCATCTGGGAAGGCAGCCATTTTTGACTGTGTGCTCGTCCAGAGAGTGACAGACAGCTGCAAGGTAATGGTAAATTTGCAAAGATTTCTAGTGATGCTCCGTATTCTTGGTGCTTGGGGGGGGGGGCAACAGTGGGAGGGCTTCTAGCATCCTGGCCTCACTGCTGGATCTCCTGATGGCACCTGGTATTTTTGGCCACTGTGTGGCTGAGTGTTGGACTTGATGGGCTATTGGCCTGGTCCAACATTGGCTTCTCTTACATTCTTATCCTAAGCTTAAGGAGCCTGTCCTGTTTTAGCACCTGATAGGGCATATATAGTGAGAGGCACAGAGGGTTTGTGTTTTTACCCAGTTCTTTTGTTTCCCTTACTCAAATCTGGTGCTGTGCTAAAAGTTCACTTGTGAACATTTTCTTTTTAATAAATACTTTATAACTGGGAGTGGTTCTCTGTATCACATAGACCTCCATCATCTTGGACATGCTATTTTAAAAGGAGTGACAGAGGGAATGCAGGCAGTTGGCAAGTGGCTATTCCTCTGGGGCGCACAAGCCAGCAAATGGTCCCCGTGGTAACCAGGTGCTGGGCAGCAGGAGACACAGAGGCAAGGCTGCAGAGCTTGGACGGGAAGCTGGGAGTCCTGATCCTCCCAGTGGGAAAACCCTACAACGATCAAGTGGTGGCGGCGGGCTACTCTAGGGAGAAGGAAAAGTCCCTCCAGGGAGTTGGGAACCCCTAGGAGGGCAAGGCAGAATAGGGCCAGCAGGTCAGAGCAGGCCCGTTCTGCCACATAAGTATAAACACAGCCTGCCTGTCCACACGAGCCTACGCTGTGAGGAGAGGATTTCCCAAAAGAATCCATCCCCCTCATCCTCCCTGTGTATCAATTAATCACCCAGACCAGCCACTGTGTAAAAAGCCTGAGAGACCACAGCATTTACGGAAAGGACAATGAAAAGGGAGCATTTGTGAAAGCAAAGAAAGGGGATCAAGGAAAATCTTGAGATATACGAGCCGCATCGTAAGCAGATGAGCCTTCTTAGGCACCTGAAGATTATCAGTTGCTCAGCCCCTTTCCAAGAAGCCTCAGATATAATGAAAACTGTTCCCCTCTGCGTAGGCTGAGAGTAAGAGGCTTAGCTGATAAAACATCAAATTAAAAAAAAACCTGCTTAGGAGACAACACACATATGCAATCTCGGATCTCTTTCCTTCTCCTTGCATATCTTTGCAACAATATTGATTCTTATTTATCCTGGAAGACTGATTTGGAATTCTTAAAGCACAAAGACAATCAGATCAACAGGGTGGGGTGGGTTCCTTTGGAGACATCTCTGTATGAATCAAGAGAGAGATTAAAAATTGCAGTAGCTGTTATCTGTAGCTGCTAAATGGTATTTCCCTGTTCAGATGCAGTATACATCTGAATGCCAGATGGTTTTATCATAGAGTTTCTGGCAATTCCTAGAGTGACATGACATCACTTCTGGTTTTCCTGATCCAGCATGGAAATAGGTTCTTACTAAATGACAGGTGCCATCCCTCGTTAGACAGAAAATTAATCTTTATCTTTTTCACTCCCTGGTCATTGTGACTCACCAGATCAAAAATAACCTCAAAACAAGAGGGGGGGGGGAGCTTGTCTTTAGCTTTCCCAGCAATTAAAATTTGTCCTATTGGATAATCAAGCTCTCAGTTATTAACTGATACATTAAAGCTTGTGTCTCTAAGATTTCAAAGGCAACTTTTAAACATTTTGATTTAATCACTGATCATAAGGCTAAAATTTAGGAGTGTCTAAAATCACTGTGACAGATTTTGCTGCCATAGATTTGCACATCATCACAGGCCAGCTTTGACAAGTAAAACTTGCCTCCATGGTAGCCAGAAAAAGAAGGTTCCATCAGGCCATCAACATGACCCATCACAGGCACGGACACTTGAATATGTGCTCAGTGCTAATGCTAGGGTTGCCAAATGGCACTTACCCTTGCGGCGGGGGACTCCGGCCTGGCTCCCGTGGGGTGTGCGCACGCTTTGCGTGCACGCGCCGCATGCACGCCAAAGGGAAGTGACGTCGTGATGCTGGGCAAGCTGGGGCGGGGCCAGAGCCATTTGAGGGGAAAACTGTTTTCCCCTCAAATGGCTGTGGCCCCGCCCCCAGCGTGCCCGGCGTCATGATGTCACTTCCCTGTGATGTGCACACAAGGGTGGGGTTTCTGGGTGTTTCCCCCCGGGGCCCGATTCCGCCACGGCGGAAATCGGGCCTCCAAAGCGGGGGTTTCCCCGCCCCCGGCCTGATTTGGCAGCCCTAGCTAATGCTGGAGGGGGGAGTTGTTTTGTTTCTGTTTTGTGTACTAGTATTTTTGGTGGGCAGGCTCCAATCTGACCTGAACACGGGTCGATCCCACCAGCAAGTAAACCCTGATGTATTGGTCTGAATTCTCATAAGAACATAAGAGAAGCCAATGTTGGATCAGGCCAATGGCCCATCCAGTCGAACACTCTGTCACACAGTGGCCAAAAATACCAGGTGCCATCAGGAGGTCCAGCAGTGGGGCCGGGACACTGGAAGCCCTCCCACTATTGATTCCTTGCTTGCCTGCTCATTATTGGTGTTTCCTCCTGTCATCCTCACTGCTAAGTGTTTGAGATGGAAACGGCAAAAAATTCCTCCTCTGAAGGAGACACGTGGAAGCAGGAAGCAAAGTAAAGAGAGGGTGGCAATGGGCAGAGTGGGGGAGAGACAAAGCTAACCTATTGGCATTGGGCTCGTGGGCATGCTTGCAAGAAGTGTTAACCGGAATACCGAGCTCACACGGTGATCACCCAGCCAGATTAGAGTTCAGTAACACTTGGTGTCATGGTTAAGTGCGCGGACTCTAATTTGGGAGAACCGGGTTTGATTCCCCACTCCTCCACTCGCAGCTGCTGGATGACCTTGGGCAAGCCATAGTTCTGTCAGAGCTGTTCCTGAAAGAGCAGTTTCTGTCAGAGTTCTCTCAGCCCCACCTACCTCACAGGGTGTCTGTTGTGGGGAGGGGAAGGGAAAGGAGTTCGTAAGCCGTTCTGAGACTCCGAGTGAAGGGCGGGGTATAAATCCAGTCTCCTCCTCCTCCTCTTCTTCTTCCAACAAGATTTTGGGGATATAAGCATTCAAGAGTCAAAGCTTCCTTTGTCAGACTGGTATCTGACAAAGGGGGCTAAGAAGGGCATACTCTGAAAACCTTCTTGGTCTGTAAGGTGCTCCGGCTCAGTCCTAGCCGTTGTACTGAAGACCAACACGGCTACCCTCTGAAACGATGAATGTAGTGCAGTAAGCTCCGTCCATAATGTGTGTTCGTGTGCGAGCTTGTGCTTGTCTTGCTTTTAAGGCTATGCTGGCCTAGGGGGAGTCTTTTTGTGCCACACTTGAGATTTCACAAGTGTTTTATCGAAGTACGAACATCCAAAGTGGCCCCAGAATGGTGCTTCTGGCGAAATTCGGCAGCCATTCCATTTCAGGCGTGCTTTCCTGTTCTTCCTGTTTCCAGCCTTCCTTCTAGTCACTAAGGAAATTGTTAAGTCGGTTACTTAACAAAGAGTCAGAGAGTGATTTCAGCAAAAGATCAGCTTTATCCAGCAACTCGTAACTCAACTCCAAACAGATCAACATGAAGCTGTTCCACTTTTAAACTCTCCCGGCTAATGTAGCCACGCCTACTATACAAATACCAACCTATGAGGTTGCAAGGATAAAGTCCAATCACAATAGTTCCCGCTCTCGGAACTGGCTGTTGGTGATTGGTCGGCTCTTCCTGGGCTACCAATTACAATTGAAGGATTAGGATCCTAGCCCAGGATGAAAGCTTCACATGGTGTTTCAATGAGTGAGTTCACATACATACATTGTCAGAATGAATACACCACAGAAATAACACCAGATTCTACCTGTTGATCCCACCCCACTTTAAGGAGGTCCCTCTTCGTAAGCGAAGAGTCAGTATTGTGAGAACTGAGGATAACTATCATAAAGTGTTTCAGAAATTAAAAGAATCTGCCTGAGGCATACTCTGAATGGGATACAAATTGTGTAAGTGCTATAATCTATTATGCACAGGGGTCATTTCGTAGAAAAAGAGCTAGGGGGACTCATTAGCATAACTCATTAGCATATGCCACACCCCCTGACATCAGGGGCCCGGTGGTGGACCTGCAAGGCCAGTGGGAGTGCGAGGAAGCCCCGCCAAGGCCCTCCCTGGCCCCAGGCAGGCAGGGGTGGGGAGAGGCGGGGAGGAAGCAACTTACCCTCCCTCTTCTCCTGCCTCCTTCTGGCTGAATGAGGGCTGGAAGCGGGGCGGCCAGAAGCAGGGGGCGGGGCTTCATCTTGTGCCCCGCCCCCTGCACCTCACCCGGGGGAACTGTGTTCCCCTGCGTTCCCCCCCGAAATGACCTCTGATTATGCAAGCGTAGCTTTTTCCTGACATTCTGTCCCTTTTACACGCACTTAAGAGTTGGTAGACACGACATACAGGTGTATATAACCAATATGCATTGATGGAGAAGGAGCACTACCCCTTCCATATATTTGCCCAATTTAGAGTTGCCAGCTAAACTTATTACTCCAGTGGGAACAAAAATGGGGGGGGGGGAGTGACATTGCACAACATCACTTCTGGTTGTACCAGGAAATGACGTCATGATGCTTTAGGAATTCCCTGATTTCTCTGATGCAAACCATAGAGATTTGGGGAAGTCCTGGAGTGTTGTGTCTTCACTTCTGTGTACAACCAGAAGTGACATTGCAGCATCACTTCCCCCACCCTATGTTTTTGTTCATACTGGAATGAAGAGCAACAGCAGGGGCTGGGAACTGGCAGCAGGCGAATGCCCATGGGCAATCAGCTAAACCTAGCCCAACTCTAGGCCAGGCACCTATATGAACAAGGTGTACAAACACTGGCTGTTTTATCCAAGATCGGAAACTATCACGAACATTCCAGACACCAGGTAAGAATCCGAGCCAGTGCCCGTACAGCTTTTATGTAGCTGCTGTGCTCATGTTCAGAGAAATGCCTGTAGGAAAGGGTGGGGTCAGGGCACCAGTCCCAACTCTCCTCCAACACATGTTGGCCGTTCATGCAGATATGTCGTGTCATGTATACGCCACTTTACAAGGCCACGATGGTGTCACACTACCTCTAAACACATAACATTTCAGCATACACAAATAGCAGAGGACTGGGATTGAGCTTGTTGGCTTTGCCCGTGCCCATGTCTAAGCATCCTCCCCCCACCCTCCATCAGTGTACATCTGCTCCAATGCAGGCACACTGCCTCCATGCATACAAACTGTTCAGGAATGCTTCTGTTTGTGCATTTATAGTTCCTGTACCCAAGCTGAGTAGATGGATTCCTGCCTTCATAGCATAACTTTCTCACCACCACCCCTCCCCCTGCAGCCCAAACTCCCCTCCTCCAGTGTGTTTACTTCTGGGTTTATTTCTGACATAGGAGATGCTCTAGCATTTCACAAAAACTCTCTTGCAAATTGCCAGAGGGCCGTCTAGGTCACTTCTGGTTTTAGAGGGGATGTAACCGCACCCTGTCCCCAATTTCCTCCCTGGGGGTTGCCAGCCCAAGTTAAGAACATAAGAGAAGCCAATGTTGGATCAGGCCAATGGCCCATCCAGTCCAACACTCTGTCACACAGTGGCCAAAAAATACCAGGGGCCATCAGGAGGTCCAGCAGGGGGGCCAGGACACTAGAAGCCCTCCCACTGTTGCCCCCCCCCAAGCACCAAGAATACAGAGCATCACTTGCCCCAGACTGAGAGTTCCTATCTATACCTTGTGGCTAATAGTCACCGATGGACCTCTGCTCCATATGTTTATCCAATTCCCTCTTGAAGCCGTCCATGCTTGTTAGGCGCCACCACCTCCTGTGGCAGTGAATTCCATGTGTTCATCCCTCTTTGGGTGAAGAAGTACTTCCTTTTACCCATTCTAACCCAACTGCTCAGCAATTTCATTGAGTGCCCACGGGTTCTTGTATTGTGAGAAAAGGAGAAAAGTACTTCTTTCTCTACCTGCTCTATCTTATAAACCTCGACCATGTCACCCCTCAGCCGTAATTTCTCCCAAGTTCCAGTGCTCCACAGCCTCACATTTTAGTCACCCATTTGAATGGAAAGAAGCAGGTCAACGAAAGCCAAGAACTTTCCCCTCTCTCAGGACCCAAGCCACAAGGGATCCAAGGGCCAGAGCAGTCGGTTGCTGTCCTGTGTTGCAAGACAGGCAGTGGGCGATTCTGCATTGGCTTTTCCCTCCATTGGTTTACCAAATCCACCTTGGAACAGAGGTTCCCCTCCGCATTGCATGCCGCTTTCACTTTCTTTGATCATCAGGTTTTGTGGTATCTTCTGCACAGATTTACGGCCGTTCAGGGGTGACTTCGCAGTCAGTATGGCGTTGCCCCAAAGAGCTTGAATGTGGTCTTGAGCGGCACCTTTTCCTCAGCATTGGGAAAATGTGGAGCGAATGCCAGATGCAGAATTGCACAGTGAAAGTTAAACCAGTGGATCTCGTTCCCTTTAGCTAGGGCTGAATAAAATACTAAATATAGAGATCCTGAAGAGTTGAGCACACAGCCTGAATTACGGGAAAGCACGAGCAAATTTAATCCAATATTATTCTTTCGGCTGCAGGGCTCTTAAAATGGCTCCCAACAGTCTCCGTTCGATGTGAATTTACTTAAAGCATACATTATAATTAGCGCAATAAAAACAAGAGCATCAAGGCAGCTGTGGGGAGCCACGTTAAAATCACATACAGGCATGCGTTAACTAACCTGTAGACATCTCGTAGATGCGCTCACAGCCCAAGGTCTCACATAAAGCTACCTGTAATGTTAATTGGGGGCTGGATTAACTACTGCTGTGAACACTGTGTAGAGCAGGGCCTTCCACTAACCTTACGCCCCTTGTTGTGGTTTACCAGAATTCATAAACACACAACTGGAGCTGAGCCAAGATGCCTGGGGGGGGGGGATCCAACCACGACAAAAATCTTAGCGGGGCAAGGATGAATCCCCTTATGCAAGAGTGGCCTGCCCTCACCGTCTGCCCATCCCCACAGTTTCTGGTTTGTAGGATATTTAAAAGGGAGCAGGCTTTAACAGTCTAAAATTTAATTTGCTGCAAGACTGTTTGGATCAGGTTCCACCACTGCCAGGCCCTACCCCCAGCCACCAAACAGCTGGCCAGCGGAGGGGGGGCTTACCAGGAGAAAGGAAGGAGAAGGCTTAAGCCTCGCTGTTGGCATCACACAGGAAGTGATGTCATCACGCCAGCAACTTCCAGGTGACTCTGGTATTTGGGCAAAAACTCTGTGGTAGAAGCCAGTTTTACCATTGAATTTTTGCCCACATACCAGAGCGTCGCCCAGATGTCGCTGGCACGATGATGTCACTTCCTGCGCGACACTGGTAAATGAGGCCTAGGCCTTTCTCTTTCTCCTCGTAAGACTGCCGCCCCCCCCCCATCCCCTGCCAGTTGCCAGGAGGGACCTGGCAACCTTTCTGTTTGGATGAAGCTATGGGTGTCATAAGTTGCTGTGCTGGGCTGGTGAGCACACTGGGCTGTTCCGGGAAACCTTCATGACTCTAAGACGAATTAGTTCAGGTCAGACAGTATAGGCTGCTATCCAAGGCCCAAGGGAACTCCCCGAGGGGGCAGAAGTTTGGGCTTCTCTGTTCCGTCCTGCAGGGGGTGTCTGGGGAAATTTAGCAAGTCTGGTATCCCCTGCTTAACTGCTGAAAAGTTTCTTCATCTAAATTGGTGCTAGAACATGGGCTGTGGCCAGGGGTCGTTTCGTAGAAAAAGAGCCAGGGGAACTCATTAGCATAACTCATTAGCATATGCCACACCCCCTGACATCACCGGAAGTGTGTCATAAGGCCACACACCCCGCCCCCAACGGTCCCGGCCACCGCCAGCCTTGCAGCTCCACTGCCGAGCTCCATGAGGGGCCCGGCGGTGGACCTGCAAGGCCGGCGGGAGTGCGAGGAAGCCCCGCGAAGGCCCTCCCTGGCCCCAGGCAGGCAGGGGTGGGGAGAGGCAGGGAGGAAGCAACTTACCCTCCCTCTTCTCCTGCCTCCTCCTGGCTGAATGAGGGCTGGAAGCGGGGCGGCCGGAAGCAGGGGGCGGGGCTTCGTCATGTGCCCCGCCCCCCGTACCTCACCCAGGGGAACTGCGATCCCCCACAATCCCCCCCGAAATGACCTCTGGCTGTGGCACTGGAACAGCTGAATCTGGTTAGGGATGGTGGTAATTCGGTCCCCTCATGAGTTTTCAAATGGGAAAACCTGGGGCCGACGAAACTGTATCAGCCTGATAGGTGGAGCTTATCCATTGATACTTGACTACTGAGTATGCTGGGCTGCTGAAGCTGCTAGCAAGGACCCAGAAATGGTTACAACCTGTGTGTGGAACCGAAAGACCCAGGTGTTCCGCTAGCAAATTAACGCCCACCCAGCCTGAGGAGTCTCAGAGCAGCTTGCAATCTCCTTTCCCTCCCCCTCCCCACAACAGACACCTTGTGAGGTAGGTGGGGCTGAGAGAGCTCTTTCGAGGACTGCTCGGGAGAGAGTTGGTCACTGACCCAAGGTGGCAGCATCCCTCTTTGACCCCAAACCTGACCCTACCCAGGGACTTGTCCAATAGGGGCCATAGCCTGAACAAAGTAAAAAGTGAGGGTTGCCAACGTTGGTTCCAACCGCTGACACCCATGAAAGAGACAAAGCAAAATGGAAACAAGTATCTGAGCCACATTATACAGGGAAGGTGTCTTGGGAGGGAGGGTTCTTCTAGACTGTGGCTCAGTGGTAGAGCAACTGCTTGACGTGCGTTAGCCCCCCTCAGTTCAATCCTCAGCATCTCTAGTTAAGAGATTAGGTCTTGTTCCCTCTAAGCTGAGTTGGTGTGAGCTGGCTCATAGTTTTTTTAGCCTCCAGAGCCTCCAGCTCTAGCTCAGGAAGGATGGCCTCAAAGCAAACTAATTTATGCAGCAAGCAAATCGCTCGCTCACAACTTTAATGCCCGTAGCTCACAAAGTAGGATTTTCGCTCACAAGACTCCACAGCTTAGAGGGAACATCGAGTGATGTGAAAGACCGCAGCCGAGACAAAGCCGCTGCCAATCTGAGCAGCGCCACAGAGGTAGAGCATAATCTTGACATGCAGAAGGTCCCAGGTTCAATCCCCAGCGTCTCTAGTTAAAAGGGAACATGTAGGAGGTGATGTGAAAGACCTCTACCTGACACTCGGGAGAGCTGCTGCCAGTCTGAGTAGACAGCGCTGACCCTGATGGACCAAGGTTCTGATTCAGTAAAAGGCAGCTTCAAGTGACCCAACACTGACTGTGATAGATCAAAGGTCTGATTCAGGAAGAAGGAGGAGGAGACTGGATTTATATCCCGCCCTTCACTACCTGAAGGAATCTCAGAGCAGCTTACAATCCCTTTTCCCTTCCCCCTCCCCATAACAGTCACCCTGTGAGGTAGGTGGGGCTGAGAGAGTTCTATTGAGAACTGCCCTTGAGAGAACAGCTCTGAAAGAACACACCAGCAGCTGCATGTGGAGGAATGGGGAATCAAACCTGGTTCTCCCAGATTAGCGTCCGCACTCTTAGCCAAACTATACCAAACTGGCAGCATCATGTGTACTGCACAGTGTTCCCTGAGCTGCCAACCAGTGTTCCCTCTAAGCTGAGTTAGTGTGAGCTAGCTCACAGTTTTTTAGCTTCCGGCTCACAAATTTTTGTCTTAGCTGAGGAAGGATGGCTCCAGAGCAAACTAATTTATGCAGTACCCAAATCACTCGCTCACAGCTTTAATGCCAGTAGCTCACAAAGTAGAATCTTTGCTCACATGACTCCACAGCTTAGAGGGAACAGTGCCAACCATCTGATTCCAGCTCAGGACCTAGCAATTCATGTAGAAGTAGGCTGCAGTCTGAAGTTTTTTGCACCTCTAATTTTGTCTTGCAGAAAGCACTATGGCAAAGGAATCTTTAGAGCAAACGAAACAGACTTCCCCTACGTCAGCGCCTGCCTTCATTTCTCTGCTCCGCTTCTGGTGCTCCTTCTGCATTCAGATCACAGGCAAGTTAACCTTGGTTTTATTTTTGGTGCAGCCCATAATGTACAGCTTCCCTCCCTGCCATAATAATGACCCTGGATGGCAACTGAGCTCTGCAGTGCTTCCAAACTGCTCTGGGGAAAACCAGACCCCTTTTCACCAGCAGAGGATCCTGCCAGTTCCTCATTGATTTCTCTGGTTATGCACTGAGCATTATTGCTATGCAGCTGTATAACTTACCGGGGAAATTTTAAAGCGCAGGTGCATGCGTGCCAGGAAGTTATTTACAGAAACCGAGCATTCGTTCTTTAAGGTGCCACAGCCTCTGCGTGCTGCACTTACAAGGATGCCTTGAGATGGAATCACTGCAAGGGCTGACCCAAACATTGAGGGGCCTATGGGCCCAGGAATGCTCGACCTGGTCTGTAAGCCCATTACCATGAGGGGGCTCTAGCTATTTTAGAAATAACGCAGAAATGTTTCCTTTCTGATTTTATCTATGGCATAGGATCTTGTATGTACAGAGAGCCAGCGTGGTGTAGTGGTTAAAGTGTCCAACTAGAATCTGGGAACCCAGGTTCGAATCCTCACTCTGCCATGAAAGCTTGGTGGGTGATCTTGGGCCAGGCACACATGCTCAGCCTGACCTACCTCGCAGGGTTGTTGTGAGGCTACAATGGAGAAGAGGATACAATGGCGGAGAGGAGAATGATGTAAGCCGATTTGGATCTCCAACGGGGATAAATTAAGAAAGAAAATAAATACATAATAAATAAAGAGAGCCAGCTTGGTGTAGGGGTCAGGAGTGCGGGCTCTAATCTGGGAGAACCGGGTTTGATTCCCCACTCCTCCACATGCAGCTGCTGGTGTGACCTTGGGTCAGTCACAAGTTCTCTCAGAGCTGTTCTCTCAAGGGCAGTTCTTGAAAGAGCTCCCTCAGCCCCACCCACCTCACAGGGTGTCTGTTGTGGGGAGGGGAAGGAAAAGGAGATTGTAAGCTGCTCTGAGACTCCTTTGGGTAGTGAAGGGCGGGGTATAAATCCAATCTCCTCCTCCTCTTCCTCGTCTAAAATGTGGCTATGAGGGGTGAGTGTCACAAGTTTCTACTGGGCTTAGAGAGGTTAGGCTTGGGCCCTGCTTGAGGGTTGCCAACTCCAAGTTGGGAAATTCCTGGAGACTGGGTGTAGAACCTGGGGAGGGGAAGAAGAAGAAGAAGAAGGTGGGGCTGAGAGAGCAGGTGGGGCTGAGAGAGCAGGTGGGGCTGAGAGAGCTCTTGACAGAAACTGTTCTTTTTTCAAGAACAGCTCTTGTCAGAATTACGGCTTGCCCAAGGTCATCCAGCCAGGTGCAAGTGGAGGAGTGGGGAATCAAACCCGGTTCTCCCAGATTAGAGTCCGTGCACTTAACCACTACACTACACTGGCTCTCTGGAGGGTATAATGCCATAGAATCCATCCCTCAGCATATCTTCAGCCCCCACCTGGAAGTTGGCAACCCTATCCTACTCTCATCTTGCGACCCAGTGTGGTGTAGTGGTTAGCCTATCAGACTAGGACTTGGGAAGACACGGCTTCAAACATCCACTTATCCATAAAAGTTCACTGGGTGGTCTTAGGTCAGTCAATGCCTCTAAATTAACCTCACAGGGTTGTTCAACATCTACATGCGCCCCCTCGCCCAGCTGGTGCAGAGCTTCGGGCTGGGATGTCACCAGTACACTGATGACACCCCGCTATATCTGTTGATGGGCGGGCGGCCGGACACCGCCCCAGCAAATTTGGCTGAGGGGCTGGACGTTGTGGTGGGATGGTTGAAACAGAGCCGGCTGAGACTGAATCCTGCTAAGATGGAAGTTCTGTGGCTGGGAAGGGGGGGATTCAGGTTTGGGGTGCCAACTCCCGGCTCTTGGCGGTGTGTGTAGTATATTGAAAAGGCTTACATGTATCGCCGTATTGACTCCCCATGTTAAGCTCGAGCCCGAGTAAGGCTCCTCCGAACCGACATGCTATTGGTCGCTTCACAACAAGCGACCAATCAGGACTGCACCAGTTCCCTGCGAGGGAAAGACTCTAATTGGACGTTATCCGCACAACCTCATTGGTTGTTATTGTACAGAGGCGTGGCCACGTTAGCCCGGGAATGTTTAAAAGGAGCCTAGCTCCCAATGTTAAACTGTTCTGGTTATGACTTATTCAAGCGCTTGTTCGAACCTTCAATAAAGCTGTTCGCTTTTGCTGAAATCACTCTCCGGATCTTTGTTAGCGGCGATCTAACAGTGTGCCCTTAAGACAGGCACAAATTGTCAAGAGCCTGGGTGTGGTTCTAGATGCCTCCCTATCCATGGAGTCCCAGGTCACAACTACTGCCAAGGTCAGGCAACTAGCTCTCTACCTGTCTTGCCCTGACCTAGCCACAGTAATCCATGCAATGGTCACCTCCAGATTAGACTGCTGTAACTCGCTCTGTGTAGGGTTACCCTTGAGACTGACCCGTAAACTCCAACTGGTACAGAATGTGGCGGCGTGGGTCCTCGCGGGGACCCTGTGAACGGCACATATTCAACCTGTGTTGCACAAGCTGCACTGGCTCCGGGTGGAGTACCACATCAGGTTCAAGGTTCTGTTGTTAACCTTTAAGGCCTTTAACAGTCTGGGACTGTCAGCTATAGCTGCCGTAAGTGTGGTGTATGTTTCTAATTGCTTTGCATTCCTTTCCCTGCACTTAATTGCATCTGTGCTGTAACGCGTATTTCTCAAGGTCGCAGGGGGAGTTGGTTTGTCTAGGTTTCGTGGGAAGCTTTCTACTTTCCCAGCTTGGCAGCCGTTAGAGAATCTGCCTAATGCCCGCACGCGGGAGCCCATCTAATTGGGTAGTAGTTGGGGGGGGCGCATACAAATGCCCTATATCCTATTATGCGCATAGGTAACCCGCCATTCCTAACACTGTTCATGTTACTGAATCTATAGCTTTTCAATAAAAGTTAAACCTTCCTAGAAGCGTGTACGTTGTCTTGCTGTGGATCCTGACAGGTACCCATGTATCTTTGGGACCGCTTCTCCTGGTATACCCCCTGAAGAACATTGCTCTCAGCAGATAAGAACATCCTGGTTGTTCCCGGCCTGAGAGATATCCGGCTGTCCTCGACCAGGGTCAGGACGTTTTCCACTCTGACTCCAAACTGGTGGAACTCCCTGCCAAATAACATCCGTACCCTGCGGGACTTAATGCAGTTCCCCAGGGCCTGTAAGACAGAGATGCTCCAGCAGGTGTTTGGTTGAGGACAGCGATGGTTTCTATCTGTCTGGCACTCCTATTTCCTTGCCTTCTCTCCCCCCCCCCATAAGGCAGTGATACAACATAAGTCTTTTGTTATCAAGTTAGGCTAATTACTGGGCCACGGTGGCTCAGAGGTTAAGACGCTGAACTGCAGACTAGAAGGTCTGTAGGTTGGCAGTTTGAGACCCTAGTGCCGCGTGACGGAGTGAGCTCCCATTCCTGGCCCCAGCTCCTGCCAACCTAGCAGTCTGAAAGCAAGAAATTGCAAGTAGATAAATAGGTACAGTTTGGTGGAAATATAGCAGCGTTCCGTGCACCTCGACATTTAGTCATGCCGGCCACATGACCACGGAAACGTTTTCAGACAGCACTGGCTCTTCGGCTTGGAAACGGAGATGAGCACCGCCCCCTAGAGTCGGATTCGACTGGCTTTTGTGCAAGGGAAACCTTTACCTTTATTGTTTTAATTGTGAATTAATATGTGAGGGTATTTTACTGTTGTACCCCGCCCTAAGCCCTGTTCTACAGGAAAGGGAGGTTTAGAAAGTTAATAAATAAATAAATTGTTGTGAGGGCAAAATGGAGGAGGGAGAACTATGAACCTGGGCTCCTTGGAGGGAGGGGGGTGTAAAAATATAACAAGTAGACCCTACATGTAGCTTTCGCCATTTTCCTGACATGCATTCTATCAAATCAAATCAAATAATGGGTCAGGGGTCCACTTAGCTCTCTCCTTCATGCTTCAGGCATCTACCTACTTTTTTTAGAGCCATATTTTCGTTCACCGAGTTATGGTTCATCTTTCAAAAAAACCAACAACCCAACAATAACGACGAGGGAGTTTCCAAGTTACCCTGGTGCTCTATAAATATCTTATCTATCTTCACTCTGACAGACATTTCCTAGCCAGGCCCTAAGCATTTATCTCTGAGGTTTAGCCAACATCTGTTCCTTTATGCCCCACAATGTGGTCTCACCCAAAGAGTGGGGGAAACAAAGGGTTTTTTTCTTCCCCGGGTGGTGTGATATCTTGGGCCAATCTCATGCAGTCAAAGACAGGGTGAAGAGACGGTGAGGGACTGAGAAGGATGAAGACGCTTGGGTGAAAGTTCACACCGAATCTTGTCAAGTCTCACCTTTGAAGAACTCCCGTGCGATTATCTTCTCAGTTATGCTTGTGAGATCTGAAAGAAAAGAGGTTGAGTTCTGAACTACAATGTCAAGAAGGGCTGGGGAGAAAAAGAGCTGGGAGAGTCAGAGATGTGACAGGAAAGCCAGTCTGATGGATTCTCTCCCCCCCCCCCCCCCGGGGCGGGGGCAGGGCAGATCAGAAGCAAGAGAAGAGAAAGCAAAAGGCAAGGAGGGAAATGAGTCAGTGCTACGGGCCAAGAGGAGTGGTCCCATGAGCAGAGCCCAAAAAGTATAAGGGGTGTGTGTGTGGGGGGGGGTTGTTGGAGGACATCACTGGCTCTCTTCTCAGTATATTATAAAAGTACAAATATTTATTAGGGTGTACACATGTTAAAACATGCACCGATAAAAATCTTTATCTAAGTATCAGACTTATAAAAACTTATCAAATGTTAATACATATGATGGGTAAACACTTTCCTTCTTCTTGTTGTTGTTCAGTCGCACGGTCGAGTCCGACTCTTCGCGACCCCATGGACCAGATCACGCCAGGCCCTCCTGTCTTCCACCGTCCTCTGAAGTTGGCTCAATTTCATGTTCGTTGCATCGATGACACTGTCCAACCATCTCATCCTTTGCCGTCCCCGTCTTCTTTGACCTTCAATCTTTCCCAGCACCAGGGTCTTCTCCAGTGAGTGCTCCCTTCTCATTGGGTGGCCAAAGTATTTGAGCTTCAGTTTCATTATCTGGCCTTCCAGGGAACAGTCAGGGTTGATTTCTTTTAGGATTGACTGATTTGATCTCCTTGCAGTCCAAGGGACTCTCAAGAGTCTTCTCCAGCACCATAGTTCAAAAGAATCTATTCTTCGGCGCTCGGCCTTCCTTATAGTCCAACTCTCGCAGCCATACATGACTACTGGGAATACCATTGCTTTGACCATTGCTTTTAAACACTTTCCTACTGAAGACCAAACGCGTTTCGGCCCCTAAGGGCCTTCCTCAGTGGTCACAATGATCAATATAGTATAGACACACATTCATAGACCTGTATACAAGATCTTTAGTACTCATATATTAAAACCAGACGTTGTTTCCTTGTATATTTGTAATTGTATTGCTGGTATTAGTGATGGGCCATAGGAATAGTCAATTCCACCAATTATTCTGGTAACAGAGATTCCATAGGTCTGAATGTGTGTCCCTCCATCAAGGTAAAAATTGATGGATTCCCCCCCCCCCCCAGAGGAGCAGGGCAGATCAGCACTGGCTCTCTTCTCAGTATAACCTTTGTAATCATGCAGCAGCAACTGCTTACAAAGAAGAAAGGAGACACTAGAGAAAGGCTTAACAAATCCCAGGCGCTAGGTTGCCATGGTGCCTGCAAATTTCATCACGGGGCCTGGTGTTTTTGTCAAACACAAACCCTTCATCTCTTATGATTTCTTTGCCCCTGACAGCTTTTGTTCACCAGTCTGTTCGTCCCCAGCCATAACTGTGAAGGACTTGGCTAGCTTTAGAAAGTTCTACCCCCATCCAGATTATTAAGAGTGGATTTTTCTGGCACAAAGGGCATAATGTAATATCCGTATTACATTAATGCACCTTAAGTAATGACAGCTAAAGCCCTGAAGTGGTATGTATCTTGAGGTTCTTCACTGAGATCCAAAGAGCCCCTTGGGCATATTTGTAAGTCAATACCTGAGCTCTCCAGGGGTTTATTCTTTTTCTTTTTCTACAGTTCACTGGTTCTTCAAACAGAGGTGTTTTATTATCTGAGTCAGAGATTCGCTTTTTGTTGTGGTGATGAAAACCAAGGTTACTTATTTATACACTACAGCACTTTTTGTGAGAGCATTTATAAAATTACAAGAAACCGTTAAAGGAGTTTAGGATTAGGTTTTATGTTAGCAATAATGGGGGGGGGGTTTAGTCATTAAATTGCAAAACCCTGAAAGCCAAAAAACAAGTCCTAAGTTTTGGGGCTGGCACCAAGATGCAAAGAAAGTTTGTCAAGTCCTAAACCAGGGGCTCGGCAGTGGAGCTGCAAGGCCGGCGGCAGCGGCCGGGACTGCTGGGGGCGGGGTGTGTGGCCTTATGACACACTTCCGGTGATGTCAGGGGGTGTGGCCTTATGACACACTTCCGGTAATGTCAGGGGGTGTGGCATATGCTAATGAGTTATGCTAATGAGTTCCCCTAGCTCTTTTTCTACAAAACGACCCCTGTCCTAAACTAAGGAACATTCCACACATACAGTAGAATTTTAATCATCCAAGTTCACTCCATTCATACCCCACTTTTCTCTGTAATGGAGACCCAAAGTGGCTGATGATGTTTTTCCCTTCTGATTTTATCCTCACAACCAACCTGTGAGATAGGCCAGGCTGAGCATACGGGACTGGCCTAAGGTCACCCAGAGAGTTTCCATGGCAGAGTAAGGATTCAAACCTGGGTTTCCCAGACCCTAGTCCGACACTCTAACCACTACACCAACCATCCCAAAAGTGGAATTCTCACTACAACCTCAGTGTAATCACTTCCTCTAGAAAAGCAGATTTCATCCTTTATTTCCCCCCAGCTGAACACCAACTGCAATAAATGAGAATCTCTGAAACAATGCAATTATTGTTTCAAACATTGTTGATAAGCACCAATAAAGTGCAAGTAAGTAATTTTACGAAACAGACCAAAAAACCCTACATAGGCCCCAGTCACACAGGCCGAATATCGCGGGGGGGGGGGAGGCGTGGCTAATTGCCCCGGCGCAGTTTGATGCGCAATTATGCAATCAGATGCGCTGGTGGCACACCACAGGTCCTTTCCCCGGTGCCGGCAGGTAAACGAGGGACCAGAGGGGAATGCCGCGCCCCGGCGCGATCACCACACCTGTCCAAAAGATGACATCCAAGAAAGTTTAGCTGGGAGAGATGGGTGAAATGATGGAAACAGGATGGGAACCAGCTCACAAACTCCTGCACTGCATCGCAGGAGCAGTAATTGATGTAAAAAAATGTTCGCTGTGTATCCGTGCCTCTCCCGCGGCAACTTTGCCGTGTGACCGGGACCATAATCCATGATCTTGTGCCATTGCATGGGAATTAAGCCTATTTATGGCATCTAGAAATTGCTCAGCTCCAACTTTGCCAGTCATGTGAGGAAAATAGTCTTTTAAAAATCTAGAATATCCTTGTAGTAGGGAATGAAGGCAATACTTTCAATCCATGTATCTCCATCATATCATTCAACTAGACTGTAGGCACCCTGGCTGGAGCCGAAGGACCGTGAGAAATCCTTAGGCATTCTCCCCTCTACTCCGCCTTTCCAACAAACACTGAAAAGTTCCAGGGGCAGTGCTGCAGGGCTTAATTTCTTCAGACGAGCATGCACTGGAGAATTATCGTGCCTATCTATCTGCTTAATCTACACATTAATGAGTAGAGTATAAATGGAGGAGAGCATGCACTCACATGAAGCGGCCTTATACTGAATCAGACCCTTGGTCCATCAAGGTCAATACTGGTAATTCAGATTGCCAGTAGACAGAGAAAGCCAGTTTGGTGTAGTGGTTAGGAGCGCAGACTCTAATCTGGGGGATCCAGGTTTGATTCCCCACTCCTCCACTTGCAGCTGCTGGTGTGACCTTCTATGCTGAACAATAGTTACCTTTAGTCCCCAGCCATTGAAGAACCCCACCTGTCTGAATCTGTCTAATTCCCTTTTAAAGGCACAAGCAGATCCTAAATTAAGGCAAATAAAAACTACAGCAAAGCGACAGATCTTCAGAGTTTTCCAGACCCCAAGTTTTTTTTAAAAGACCCAAAACCTCCACTGTATATAGACAAATCACATATTACCAACCTGAAAGCCAGAAGTTTACTGGCAAGGGAGTGGTGAATCGATGCAGAATTGCCAGAAACATAAATATGGGCAGCCAAATATAGCCTTAAAGCCCTCTTGGAAAAGTGCACTATATAAATAAATGTAAAGTTATTTCATTGTATGTGTGTGTGCATTTATATATAAACAGCAATTATATAACATTTAAAAATACAGGCCTAATGTTGATCCACTATGAAGATATGACCTGCCTTATACCAAGTCAAAGTGCTGATCTCTCTCGTTCAGTAGTCTCCAGCGTACAGATTGGGAACATCAGGTAAATTATTTTTATTAACAAAATTTATACCCTGCTTTTCTGCCCTCATCAGGGCCACCAAGGTGGATAACACACTAAAAGCCTACATAATAAAAAACATGACTTTAAAAAAGACTAAACCAAACCAAAATATCATTAAGACAAAACCAAGCTAAAAACACAAAAATGTTAAAGTGATTAAAACATAGGGCAGGCAGGAGATCTCACCAAGGGAACACCAGACAAAACAGGAAAGTCTTCATCCAGTTTTGGAAAAGGCTGTAACAGAAGGGGACAGATGAGCCTTCCAGGGGACAGAGCTGCCAACCCTGAGCTGCCAAGTGTTCCCTCTAAGCTGAGTTAGTGTGAGCTAGCTCACAGTTTTTTAGCTTCCGGCTCACACATTTTTGTCTTAGCTCAGGAAGGATGGCTCCAGGACAAACTAATTTATGCAGGAGCCAAATCGCTCACTCATAACTTTAATGCCAGTGGCTCACGAAGTAAAATTCTTGCTCACAAGAGTCCACGGCTTAGAGGGAGCCTTAGCCACAACGGAGAAAGGCTAGGATTGCTGGGCTCCGGCTGGCAGCCTCCGGGAGGAAATGGGGGTGGGGGTCAAAACCACTTCTCGTGTCTGGTTGTACTGTAGCTTTTTTTTTGCAAAATACTGTTACTGTTAATAAGATTTTTTACCTAGCTTCTCTGCCCTCATAGCGCCACCAAAAGCCTAACAAATCAAAACCTCAAAAGCCACTAGAACCTACACAAACATACATCATTCAAACAATTTAAGACCAAAACTTAAATTTAAAAAAAAAGTTGAAACAACAGTTAAAACATCAGGGGGAAAGGAGGGGGGATCATTGTGGGAATGCCAATCGAAACAAAAAAAGTCTTCGCCCGCTGGCAGAACAGGGCAACAGAGGGGGGAGGCGAATCTTGGTGGGGAGAGTTCCAGGGTTTTGGTGCCCCTACTGAGAAGGCAAAAGTTGGCTTGAAGCTCAACATCAAAAATACTAAGATCATGGCATCCGGCCCCATCACTCCTTGGCAAATAGAAGGGGAAGTCGTGGAAGCAGTGACAGACTTCACGTTCCTGGGATCCAAGATCACTGCAGACGGTGACTGCATGAGAGTTGGACTATAAGGAAGGCCGAGCGCCGAAGAATAGATTCTTTTGAACTATGGTGCTGGAGGAGACTCTTGAGAGTCCCTTGGACTGCAAGAAGAACAAATCAGTCAATCCTCAAAGAAATCAACCCTGACTGTTCCCTGGAAGGCCAGATAATGAAACTGAAGCTCAAATACTTTGGCCAGCAAATGAGAAGGGAGCACTCACTGGAGAAGACCCTGATGCTGGGAAAGATTGGAGGTCAAAGAAGACGGGGATGGCAAAGGATGAGATGGTTAGACAGTGTCATAGATGCAACGAACATGAAATTGAGCCAACTTCAGAGGACGGCGGAAGACAGGAAGGCCTGGCGTGATCTGGTCCATGGGGTCACAAAGAGTCGGACTCGACTGTGCGATTGAACAACAGCAACAACAATACTGAGAAGGCCCTCTTCTGGGTTTCCACCTGCCTAATCTCCGAAGGCAGGGGCATCCGAAACAGGGCCTTCAAAGATGACTGCTGTGGCTGAGGTTCCTGCCCCGCCCAGGCACCCCCCCCCCCAAATCTCTCTGAGTTTCTCAGCCTGGATATGGCAACCCTACCCCTCACTCCCCGCCGGTGGCTGGGGGAACTTAGCAACCCGAACTTCCCCCCCCTCTGGTAGCAGCAGGAGAAAAATTCCTCTTTGGAAAGAATTCCCTCTCTGAGGCCAACAGGCCGCTACTGAGGTACCAAGTTAAAGGCTTAGAAATAAGCTGCTAGAGTGAAAACATGGGGGGAATTCAGTCTGCTACCCTTTTCCTTTGCTCTCTTCTCAGCAAAAGGGGTAACCCATCTCTGCCTCATTACGCTGCCGCCACTCTTCAAGAAAAGTTTCATTATCCAAATTTTGCTTTTCTGTCCCCCCCGCATGCATTCTCCCTGGGGGGGGCTCTGAAAGCAGTAACTCAAGTAAGCTTTAAACTGCTATATTTGTGTTGGTTTGATTTATATCACACCTTGTTCAAGAGAAGCCCAGGGCAGATAACAGCATGGTTAAAAGCAGAGGAAAACACACCATTATCATTTTATATAGCAATCATACGATGATTAATGCTTTACAAGCTGTCGTTTATCCCCTTGACAAAACGGAAAAGGAGATTCTTATCCGCAGTTTACGAACAATGCTGTTCCCAAGACACAGCGTCTCACCCTGAAAACCACCCAGCGAGTCTGAGGCTTTCACACACTCTAAATAATGCACCTTCAATCCATTTTCAATGCACTTTGCGACTGGATTTTAATGTGTGAAATGGCAAAATCCACTGGCAAACAATTGCTGAAGTGAATTGAAAGTGCATTATTCATTGTGTGTGTGAAAGCACACCCAGGTCTCAAAGGGGTCTGTGACGTGCACGCCTGGGGGAAATCACGGGCCCCGACGCCGGGGAATCGGGCCCCGGGGGGAACCCCGCCCCAGCGTGCACGTCACAGGGAAGTGACGTTATGACGCCAGGCGGGGCCACGGCCATACAAGGGAAAACTCGCAGGGTGTCTGTTGTGGGGAGGGGAAGGGAAGGAGATTGTAAACTGCTCTGTGACTCCGAGTGAAGGGTGGGGGATAAATCCAATCTCTTCTTCATCTGCTGCTGCTGCTAAATCATGTAGTTTCAATACACTTCAGTGACCATTTGCAAGTGGATTTTGCCATTTCACACATTAAAATCCATTTGCAAAGTTATCACCTTTGCAGATGTGATCTTCATACCTGTGAGATCATAACACTGTCTGTCTCCTCCCCTTCCTGTCTTGTGACTGATGTCACACGCTTGCAGCTCTGTGGGCTCCAAGTCTTGCACAGCTGAAAAGGTACTGCCTCAGAGAATAGCTGAATGTTTCACAAGCGTGGAAGACAGAGTCAGGATACAGGATGATCTTGACAGGCTGGAAAAGTGGGCTGAAACAAACAGAATGAATTTCATCGGGGATAAATGTAAAGTTCTGCATTTAGGTAGGAAAAAATCAAATGCATAATTACAGGATGGGGGAGACTTGTCTTGGCAGTAGTACGTGCGAAAAGGATCTAGGAGTCTTAGTAGACCATACACTGAACATGAGTCAGCAGTGTGATGCGGTAGCTAAAAAGGCAAATGCGATTTTGGGCTGTATCAACAGAAGTATAGTGTCCAGATCACACAAAGTGATGGTATTGCTTTACTCTGCTGTGGTTAGACCTCACCTAGAGTATTGTGTTTAGTTTTGGGCATCACAATTTAGGAAGGATATAGACAAGCTGGAACATGTCCAGAGGAGGGCAATGAAGACAGTGAAGGGTCTGGAGACCAAGTCCCATGAGGAAAGGATGAAGGAGCTGGGTATGTTTAGCTTGGAGAGGAGACGACTGAGAGGTGCGAAGGTAACCATCTTCAAGTACTTGAAAGATTTCCAGAGAATGGTGTGGGGTTGTTTTCCATTCCGCCAGAAGGTCGGACCAGAACCAACTGATTGAAATTAAATCAAAAGAGTTTTCGGCTAAACATTAGGAAGGCCTTCCTGACAGAGCAGTTCCTCAGTGGAACAGGCTTCCTCGGGAGGTGGTGGGCTCTCCTTCGTTGGAGGTTTTTAATCAGAGGCTAGATGGCCATCAGACAGCAATGCTGAATCTTTGAACTGAGGCAGATCATGAGAGGGAGGGCGGGCAGGGTTGCCTCAGTACTTAGTTCTTGTGGCCCTTTCTGACATGCCGAGGGAAATGCCGATCACCACGTTGGGGTCAGGAAGCAATTTTTCTCCATGCCAGGTTTTTTGTCCTTCTGGGCAAGGAGCAGGGATCACTGGGGGTATGTGTGGGGGAGGTATCTGTGAATTTCCTGCACTGTGCAGGGGTTTGGACTAGATGACCCTAGAGGTACCTTCCAACTCTATGGTGCTATGATTCTGTGAAATTATGAGGAACTGTGGTCTATACTGCTCTGTATAGCTTATTGTAAGTAATATTGTCATTTCAATACTTACGCTATACTTCAGTTCTTTCTGATGGTTCCAGACTGCCACAATCCTATTGCCTTGGATGCTGAAGACCCCGTTCTGTCGATCGTACTGACTCACTCTGTGTAATTTTGCGACCCTGTGAGAAAGGTGGACTATAAATAATGTAAATTTAAAAATAAATTTACCTTCATTGTGAAGACAGGAAGTCCTGGTGGTGCTATCTGTGGGCATTTTCTGGGACCAGGTAAAAGGAGTGGGGATCTATGAATGCGTGGAAGAGGAACGTCTTTGTCTGAGAGGAGAGAACCCTTAGATTCTGAGGCGGTAGGAGGCCGTGTGACCTGGCTGGGGGAAACACCCACCATGTTTCTGGGTGGTGCTCACCTAACCATTTTTGAAAAACAGACATTTAAATTTAGTAATGCTATAAACATTATCCTGCCAACAAAAGTCCGCATGGTCAAAGCAATGGTATTCCCAGTCATGTATGGCTGCGAGAGTTGGACTATAAGGAAGGCCGAGTGCCGAAGAATAGATTCTTTTGAACTATGGTGCTGGAGAAGACTCTTGAGAGTCCCTTGGACTGCAAGAAGATCAAATCAGTCAATCCTAAAAGAAATCAACCCTGACTGTTCCCTGGAAGGCCAGATAATGAAACTGAAGCTCAAATACTTTGGCCACCAAATGAGAAGGGAGCACTCACTGGAGAAGACCCTGATGCTGGGAAAGATTGAAGGCCAAAGAAGACGGGGACGGCAAAGGATGAGATGGTTAGACAGCATCATAGATGCAACGAACATGAAGTTGAGCAAACTTCAGAGGATGGCGGAAGACAGGAGGTCCTGGCGTGATCTGGTCCATGGGGTCGCGAAGATTTGGACTCGACTGTGCGACTGAACAACAACATAAACTGCATTGGGTCCCAGTGGGGGAGAAAAATAATAATATCATCATTAGGTGCCGTCGAGTCACCACTGACTTTTGGCAAGCCCTCATGGGGTTTTCAAGGCAAGGGACCGGCACAGATAGGTTTGCCACTGCCTGCCTCTGCACAGCAACCCCCATCTTCCAGAGCCCGTTTGGTGTGGTGGTTAGGAGCGCGGACTCTAATGTGGGAGAACTGGGTTTGATTCCTGGCTCCTCCACATGCACCTGCTGGTGTGACTTTGAGTCAGTTACAAGTTCTCAGAGCTGTTCTCTCGCCGCCATGTGGCCCGACAAACTAGCGAAGCTTTGCTACCAGAGACAATAGAGCCCTAGGATCCTAAAACCCGCCAACCGGCAAGTAGGGATTCTACAGAGGACCTATAAGGTTGTAACTCTTGCATATAGCCTATCACGGGTGTGGGTGTGTGTCATGGGTGTGGTTGTGAATGGACATATAAGCAGCCTGTGAAGTAGCGATTGTATCTCCTATTTGCTGAAATCACTAAGTATAAGCTGAAAATCACTCTACGATGCATCAGTCTCAGTACTTTTCAATTCCCCACTCCTCCACTTGCACCTGGCTGGATGGCCTTGGGCAAGCCATAGTTCTGGCACAGCTGTTCTTGAAAAAAGAGCAGTTTCTGTCAAGAGCTCTCTCAGCCCCACCTCCCTCACAGGGTGTCTGTTGTGGGGAGGGGAAGGCAAATGAGATTGTAAGCCACTCTGAGACTCCTTCGGGTAGTGCAGGGCGGCGTATGAGTCCAATCTCTTCTTCTTCTTCTCTTCCGCATGCAGCTGCTGGTGTGACCTTGGGTCAGCCACAAGTTCTCTCAAAGCTGTTCTCGGAAGAACAGTCCTCGAAAGAGCTCTCTCAGCCCCACCTACCTCACAGGGTGTCTTGTTGTGGGGAGGGGAAGGGAAAGGAGATTGCAAGCCACTCTGAGACTCCTTCGGGTAGTGCAGGGCGGCGTATGAGTCCAATCTCTTCTTCCTTGGCAGTCTCCCATCCTAGTACTAACTAGGGCCGACGCAGCTTAGTTTCTGAGCTCTGATGAGCTTAGGCTACTCTGGGCTATTCAGGCTGCTACTGGGGAGAAAGGTGGGGTATAAATGCATAGGACGTGCTCACTTAGTGTGCTTCACATGCTGTGCTAGCTGTCCATTCACAGGGAATTATTGACGTAAAGGAACTGTCAGCGAAGTCATCCTTCACGTGCAGCAGTACGGTTCATTCAGTACTCTGCCATCGCCTGGATACCGCCTCCTGCAGCATGTCCAGACCAGACCAGAGTCTCACCAGTAAGGTGAACCTACATTCCTCTCTGCAGGGCTTTCACGTCTTTCCCCCTCTCAGCAGACAGCACAACTTCCTCTGCTCGATCATGGGTGATTTCAGGGGCAGCTGCGGCACTGCGGAATAACGTACTGGGGGCTGTTAATTTTGGCTCGGAACCCCCCCCCCCACACACACACGTTTAAAGAAAGTAAGGAAGAGGTTTTTCTTCCCAGTTAGACGTTCAAGACATCAGCTGAACTGGCTGGGTGACACTGTTGACAAACTGGCAATGACAAATTGGTGACGTTGTTCACTATTTGTCAGTCTGATAAGAATGCCTGTCAATTGATTGTTATATTGTGATGCTTGTGAGAGCCAGTTTGGGGTAGTGGTTAAGAGCTCAGGCTCTAATCTGGGAGAACCGGGTTTGATTCCCCACTCCTCCGCATGCAGGTGCTGGTGTGACCTTGGGTCAGTCACAAGCTATTTCAGAGCTGTTCTCTCAGGAGCAGTCCTCAAAAGAGCTCTCTCAGCCCCACCTACCTCACAGGGTATCTGTGGTGGGGAGGGGAAGGGAAAGGACACTCGGCTGTTTTAACTACTAACTCAAATTCATTCGAGTTTTTGCCATATGCGAAAGAGCTGAAGCAAGGTGAAGATCATATTTCAGTCCTTTATTTATTTATCCTTTAGATTAATGGATCGCCCAGTCCCTGCGTGCACAGGGCTCTGGGTGATGTACAACAAAAGTTAAAAACATCAAACAACCCCACTCCTCTCCCTGCCCACTATCCCCATTCCAAAATATGTTGTGGCATCATAGTGGATAAGCCAATGGCTAAGGTGTGCAAGTCAGCACCCGCTACGGAAGACATCACAGCCAGCCAGCCAATGGCAAGAGAATCCCACTGGACCGCTGTGTGGCACCCAGCCAGTCAGAGAATCCATGCAGGGGATGAAATGTACAAATGCTCTGAATGTACTTCAGCTGGCTCATAAGCCTCACTTCTCATCAGAGAATCCATAAGAGGGAGGAACGTTCCGAGACTGTGAAAACTCTTTTGGTCTGAGTGAAAACCTTACTTCCCATCAGAGAACCCACACAAGGCAAAAACCATGCTGGGGCTCAGAGTGTGGCAAGAGGCTGAGCTGTAACAGCGCTCTTACTTTGCATCAGAGAATCCATTCAGAGGACATTTATATGGCAAGAATTAGCTGAAGAATGGGTATCCTGAGATTTTGTTAAGAGACTCCCCCTCCCCGTACCCCTATTGGCCAATAAGCTCACGTGGCACTTTTTGCTTTTTGTCATCAAACGGTAGCCAACTTTTGGTGACCACATAGGGTTTCCAAGGCTAGAGATATTGGGAGGTGGTTCGCCTTGGCCTGCCTCTGTGTCGTGACCCGGGTATTCTTTGGTGGTCTCCCCTCCACCTACTGACCAGGGCCGACCCTGCTGATCTTCTGTGCTCTGACCAGATCAGGCTCGCTTGAGCTATCCAGGTAAGGGCGTGGCACTTGTACGGGATGGTTAGAAACAACAACAAAAGAACAAAGCCACCTTCTCCAACTCTGTACTTGACGGTCACTCTTGGCGCTCCAGTGAAAACCTAGATCTGAATGTCAAAAAACACCGAAAGCACTCAGGAAACGGAAATTCCCCGATGGTGTCTTTCAGGCTGCCTTCCTATCTGGTAACGCAAGCCTGACAGCAGCCGCAGCAACACACAAGCAATTTTCTTCGTTTTTAGAATCCTCTGATAATCAGACCTGTTTTCCCCTCCAAAAACAAAAGCCTCAGAGACAGATATGCTGCCTCCCGTGGTGTATCACAATATCGCTGAAAACTCAGTGGGCACCATTTGACACAGATAAAGTTAGCGGGCTGCTCTGGAGAAAAGAATTTGGGGGGTGTCAAAAATCCTGTCCCCTATCTTCAACACTAGGATCGTTATTGTCAGTGGCGCATAAATTGATGGCTGCCTCTTGTCTTCTGTGCGAAGATTAAAAAAAAAATTACTGATTTTTCTCGGAATGTTGGCTCAAATTCCACTGCTGGGCAGCTTCGCCCCTGTTAAGCGGGGATCCTGCTGGGATCCAATATGTCTTTGCACAGAGAGATGCGTTGTGTCTGTCAATATGCTTTACCTCCTCCTCCCTCTCAAAAATGACAGATATTTCTCTACCAAATAACGCTTGCAGATGCCTCTATCGTGAATGGGCTGTGGTTCTGTGGTGAAGTACACCCGGCATCTCCAAGGCTGAATCCTCAGCGTCTCCATAAAAGAATCAGGTAGTAGCAGGTAATGTGAGAACAGCTGCCCGTCAGACTAGACAACAGAGCTAAATAGGCCAATTGATTCTAAGGTAAAAAGGTAAAGGTTCCCTTGCTCGAAAGCCAGTCGAGTCCGACTCTAGGGTTGCGGTGCTCATCTCCGTTTCCAAGCCGAAGAGCCAGCGCTGTCCGAAGACGTTTCCGTGGTCATGTGGCCGGCATGACTAAACACCAAGGCGCACGGAACGCTGTTACCTTCCCTCCGAAGTGGTACCTATTTATCTACTTGCAATTTCTTGCTTTCGAACTGCTAGGTTGGCAGTAATATCTGTTCCCTTGCTCGAAAGCCAGTCGAATCCGACTCTAGGGTTGCGGTGCTCATCTCCGTTTCAAAGCCGAAGAGCCAGCACTGTCCGAAGACATTTCCGTGGTCATGTGGCCGGCATGACTAAACACCAATGCGCACGGAACGCATATGTCCTGCAGCCCTGTGTTGCCTTTCCTTTCTTCTGTAATAAGTAAAGATAAAGGTTGCCTTGCTCGAAAGCCAGTCGAGTCTGACTCTAGGGTTGCGGTGCTCATCTCCGTTTCAAAGCCAAAGAGCCAGCGCTGTCCGAAGACGTTTCCATGGTCATGTGGCCGGCATGACTAAACACCAAGGCGCACGGAACGCTGTTACCTTCCCACTGAAGTGGTCCCTATTTATCTACTTGCAATTTCTTGCTTTCGAACTGCTGGGTTGGCAGGAGGATTCTAAGGTACCTCAAATGAAAAATGAATCAGATTGCCCAGTGGATCTAAGCCTTCCTCTGTGTGTAAAGTGCAGTCAAGGCACAGCGGGCTTCTTGTGACATCGTATGACATTGTTCCCCCAACGTGGTGCCCATGGGCACTGCGACACCTGCCCGGTGTTTTTTAGAAAGCGGGTGGGGCCAAGTGGTGGTTTTCCCTAGCAGGGCTTCTGATAGGCCACTGGAGAGCTGATTGGCAATGCAGATTTTTAAAAAGTCGCTTAGCAGCCGCTACCACCACATACAGTGAGTCTCTTCACTGTATGACTGAAGATAAGCTACGCGTATGCAAGGAAACATTTTAAAGCAATATGTTCATTTTAAAAAAGAGTCTTGTTAAGCAGAACGTCTGCTTGAAACACTGAAGAGTTGCTATTAGAGTTGTACGCGACACTCCCTGAGATTTGGTGGTTGCCTCCACCTCTGGCGAGAGCCATTTTGAAGTGGTCTCTGCCTCTTCTGGCAGCCATTTTTGTGGTTGCACCCACCGTCCAGTGTCAGATTTCCAAAGGTGGCCGAAGGCTCAAAAAAACTTGGGATCTCTGCTGCGGGGTTTCCAAGGCAAGATACAGAGCTGCAGAGGTTGCTTGCCATTGCCTGCCTCTTTATAGCAACGTTGGACTTCCTTGGTGGTCTCCCATCCAAGTACCAACCAAGGTTTCGCTCGTTTAGCTTCCAAGATCTGATGAGACTGTGTTAACCTGGGCCATCCAGGGAAGGGTGTAAGCCTCACTTTCTACATGGCCAAATTAGAGATAAAAACACAAAAAAGCACTTGCGTCACACTGGATTCTTCTGCCGGGTCTTTTTTAAAGGGGGTGGAATTTCTGTTTTCAAGTAGAGTTTATTAAAGGAAAGTTCCCTGAGAAAGACAGAAGCAATATTTATTATTTATTTATTTATTCAATTTATATCCCGCCCTCCCCACTGAGGTGGGCTCAGGGCAGTTTACATAGCATTCCATGAGATACAGTACAATTAAAAGCCTGTCAAAGCATATATGTGAATCACATAAAATAACAGTAATTTAAAATATACCTAAAAGCATTGGAACATATCCAAATAAAACAGTAGCAAGCGGTCTTTATGGCCTGGCTTAGAAGGCCATATAGTTCCAGTAGCTTCCACACCAGCTTAGTTCTCTCACTTATTGTGTGGTGGGCACAAGCTGGAAATAGTGCTGGTATGCCAGGGCGCGGCTGGAGATAGAAGAGGGTAAAACCAGGGCACAGGGGCGCTCCTTGGTATACAATGCGGCTCCTAATCAAACGCCTGGTGGAAGAGCTCCGTTTTACAGGCCTGACGGAAGAGCTCCATAAAAGGTCCTGCAGGGCCTTGATCTCTTCCGGGAGCTCGTTCCAATAAAAGAAGGGGTGAGAAAAACAGAAAGACAAAAGTGTAAATATTGAATTAAGCCACATCTCCTTTTGAGAAAGATAGAGGATAAGCTGTTCCCACTTAGATGTGGGAGAAAGGTGAGACATAAATATTTAAAATAACCAGGCTTTTTTTTGGGGGGGGGGAGTAGTTTCTGCCTGCTACATTAAACTGATGACTACTTGGTGGAAAGCATATACCGGCCATATTTTGCAGCCCGAACACAAACATATGCGCTTTATGCTAATATGTCCCCTTCTTCAGACAGGAAAGTGCAGAACATGATCCAGTGCAGATCTTCTATCTTTTGCGCTGTCACGGGCCAAGCAGAAACTGACACTAATGAGACAGGCTTGATGGGTAATCGTTTCAAATTTGTGTCTGCCGCGTTTTTATTTATTAGCAGCCTGATCCCGCTGCCCGGTGAAGCTGCAACATACCCTTTCACTGTACCGTAACTCAGATGGGACCAACACTGTGGCTTGTTATACTGGGCATCGTTTCATACACACCTTGTCAAGTCACAGTTTGTGCCGATGATACCATGCATAGAACACCAGACTTGGGCTGTTCCCATAGGCAGAAGGGATTCATGCCCGCAGTACATGACTTTCTTCCCTCCCCCCTTCTTCCTGCAGCCCAAAGTGCTCCCCCCCCAAAAAAGCTGTTTCTGGAGGAGCCGCATTTTTTTGGGGGGGGGGGGACACTAACAAATACATGTCCCGTGAGCAGAAACACTTCCACCCACAGAAACACTTGGTTGGCTCTAAACCCCAGTAGAACCAGGACCAAAATGGCTGTTGCTGCACACTAGCCATTCTTGTTTCCCCAGCCCAGTACACCAGAAGCCGTCTGTTACGGGCAGGGGTCATTTCGTAGAAAAAGAGGTGCAGGAGCTCACTAGCATAGCTCATTAGCATAACTTATTTGCATATGCCACACCCCCTGACATCACTGGAAGTATGTCAGAAGGCAACACCCACCACTCAGGCTACACTGGACTCTTTTGGATTGCTAGCGATTGGGGGGGGGGGGAATATGCAGATCTGTCCTCGTAGTGGAGTGAGAGCTTGTACCTGAATAAAGCTTGGTCTTAAAGGTGCCACTGGACTGTTTTGGACTGGGAGGCGGGGGGGGGGGGCTCTGCAACCTACCAGGCTGCTTCTTGCTCTGACTGAGGGCTGCTGGGAGCAGGGGGCGGTGCTTGTTGCATGTGCCCGCCCCCTGGGCTCTTTACTGCCGGAGCTCCGCTCCTGTGCGCTCCTGCAGGAAATGACCCCTGGTTACGGATGAGAGCGAGATGGGCAGATACAGCTTGACACTTATGAAAATGAACTAATGAAGATGGAGCTCCAAAGCTTGGGAACAAGCTCCATTTCACCGGGTAGGTTTGGTCGTACAACCCAGAGAGAAAACATGCCATCTGCACGATGGGTTAGTGCCTCTGTACTGGGTGACTAGATTCTGGTGGGCTTTGGGCTCCAGAAGCTGGCATCCAGATTTGGTTAATGTCTTCTTGGCACATGTAGTAGAGGGGGAGGGGGAGGAGGAATAGGCGAAGGAGAAAGAGGAGGAGGAGAAATCTATATACTAATAGCCAAGTTGCCCCCATGAGTGCGGATCACTAAATCCACGCTCCGGGGGCACTTGGGGGGGGGAGGTTTGTGCACACGTAGGGCGGTCCCCACGTGTGCACAAAAATAGAAAAAGTTGAAAAAAAATTCGGGGGGATGTTTAAATCCCCCCGAAAGTGACAGAGCATCCCCTGCGCATGCGCAGGGAACGCTCTGTAGCTGGCCTCTCCCCGCCGCCGCCGCCGCCTCGGAGCCGGGCGGGGGGGGGGACCGGCCTCTCCGCCGCTGCCTCGGGGAGATTGAGCGGGGGGGATGGAGGAGACGGAGCTCTTCTCCCCCCCCCGCAAGTATCGCGGGTCCCCCTCTTGTTGGATCTATACCCCGTCCTTCACTACCTAAAGGAGTCTCAGAGTGGCTTATAATCTCCTTCCCCTTCCCACAACAGATGCCCTGAGGTAGGTGGGGCTGAGAGAACTCTTTCAAGGACTGCTCTTGAGACAACAGCTCTGAAAGTACTTATGACACACCAGCAGCTGCATGTGAAGGAGAGGGGAATCAAACCCGGTTCTCCCAGATTAGAGTCCGCGCTCTTAACTACACTAGACTGGCTGCCCCTGTGTGTGGGGTCACTGGTTGCTTGTTTGGTGCATGTGTGTGGGTGCATCACGCATCCATCAGCCGGGATCTAGCAGAGGCCGGGCCATATATTCAAGAACTGTCAAGTCTCACTTAGCCAGTAATCTTTCCATGTTCCCCTACCTTCAAAGACTGCATGCTAGAACCATCCTGCGATGGCTCATGAGTTTTGTTTCTTCTAGTGATAAAGTTGTTTTAGTTAAGCATCGCCTGGATTCCTCTCCGACAGGGCTTTTTTTGTAGAAAAAGCCCAGCAGGAACTCATTAGAATAATAGGCCACACCCAATATCAGAAACTCATTAGCATATTAGACCAAACCCCTGACAGCACAGCTCATTAGCCTATGAGCTTGCTGCAGGGCACCCGGACAAGCCAGCCCTTGGACAGGCCGGGAAAGGCACGGGAGGCATTTAAATGCTTCCCTGATCCTTCCAGGGCCCCCCCCGGCCCGCCTGCCTCGGAGTTGCCGGGGGGGGGGGGTCACTCTTCAGGCCTTCCCTCTGTAGCCACACACGCAGAGGTTTTGGCTGTAGTGGGCGTGGCCAGCTCTGAAGCCAGCCGGAACTCTGTTCCTGTGCGTTCCTGCCCAAAAATAGCCCTGCTCTCCGACATCCGAGACGGCTTGCCAATGCTACTGAGTTCACTAGGGTTGCCACCTCCACGTTGAGAAATTCCTGGAGTTCTGGGGGTGGAGCCTGGGGAGGTCCTCAGCAGGCTAGAATGCCTTAGAGTCCAACTTCTGAAGCGGCCATTTTCTCCAGGAGAACTAATCTTTGTAGTCTGGAGATCAGTTGTCGGTCTCTGAGACCTCCGGGCTCCACCAAGCGGCTGGGAACCCTGGAGTCGACCCCTGGGTGACTTTACCTCTGGGCTGCTACTGAGTTGCAGGGGGGGGGAGTCCCCAGTGGGGGTGGGGGGCAAATAACCAAAGGTAGTGGCAGGCTGCTGGAGAGTTCCAAGTCCCACTTAACAGGAATTGGGGAATGCAAAAAGCTACCTTTCTGCCCCAGCCTTTGCAACCAATTTCCCATCAGACTGGTTGGAGCTGGCAGATAGTTTGCACACAACTGGAAACTGCAGCCTTCGGGGCTACCAGCTATTCCAGAGCCACAGCTCACATTCCTCGACGGTACTCAAGAAAGAGGGTTTGTTAGCTTCTATCTGGAAAAGGAGAGAACACAAAACAATCCCAAATAAAGATGCGCATGAGTTAATGAGCGATTGCCAGGGCACAGTTTTGGACTCAGAGGGGCACGACGCAATCGCCTCTCCACCATTCTCACAAGAAGACACGCGCAAAGCTGTTTTGTAATGGAATCGTAGGTCTGTGTCAAATATATCTTTATTAAAGGTAAAGGTAAAGGTTCCCTTGCTCGAAAGCCAGTCGAATCCAACTCTAGGGTTGCGGTCCTCATCTCCGTTTCAATGCCGAAGAGCCAGCGCTGTCCGAAGACGTTTCCATGGTCATGTGGCCGGCATGACTAAACACCAAGGCGCACGGAACGCTGTTACCTTCCCACCGAAGTGGTACCTATTTATCTACTTGCGATTTCTTGCTTTCGAATTGCTAGGTTGGCAGGAGCTGGAACTAGAGACGAGAGCTCACTCCATCATGCGGCAACTCGGGTCTCGAACTGCTGAACTACCGACCTTCCACAGCCTGCAGTTCAGCATCTTAACCACTTGAGCCACCGCAGCTCCTTAATAACTTTATTACTGGAGCACTAAAAGCTTTTTCAAACCAACAGCCTTTTGTCCCACACAAATAAGACCAGGATCTACAGCAGCGCTTGTAACCTACTTGCTAAATGCAACACAATCAATGCCGAATATAAATAGGCGCTCCCATGAAAGATGTCTAATCGCCTTTTAATGTACTAAATGCAGGTCTCCATTCATGCAACCATTGTTTTGCTCTGTTTCCACCCTGAATCTTTTGGGCTTTGCCTAAAGCAAAGAAAATCCATGGCCTTGGGCTGGCTCACAGATCTAACTATTCAGATGCATTGCTCAAGGTACTAATAGTTTCCTTCATTTAAAGATAGTTCTGCAGGAAACCTGGTTTCTGCCATCCTCTGCCCGGGAATACATTTTAATACAAATAGCAAGGTGCCCCCCCCCCTTGGCAACACATGGACTATAGGACCATTGCGCCTTTTTGGCAACGAGTCCCAAACTGCTCTGCTGCATGTTACCATATTTACAATTTCCCAGCCCTTGCTAGATGTTTGCTTCTGTCTGCTATACTGGGAAGCAGGACAAAGTACTGGACTGATCCTGTACCATATCTAAGAGGAGGCTGAGGGAGGACATGATTGCTCTCTTGAAGTATCTGAAGGGCTGTCACTTAGAGGAGGGCAGGGAGCTCTTCCTGTGGGCAGCAGATGATAGGACTCACAATAATGGGGTTACATTAAGGGTGAGAAGGTACCAGCTGGATATTAGGAAAAACTTGTTGATAGTAAAGAGTTGTGCAACAGTGGAATCTGCTCCCCCCCACCCCGGCGGTCCTTAAGCAGCGTCTGGACAAACACTCGTCAGGGATGTTCTAGGCTGATCCTGCATTGAGCAGGGGGTTGGACTAGATGGCCTGTCTGGCCCCTTCCAACTCTGTGATTCTATGATTCCATACCCCTTCGGGCTCTCAGTCAAGGTGTGGTGCTGCTTAGGGCATCCATGAGACGACAGGCATTGTGCTTGCTTGGCCATTCTGCACAGATGCCAGACTTCTGTAAACAGAAGTCCAGGGGCACCTTAAAGATTAACATTTATGCCAATGCAAGATTTTCTGGAGCACCACTCACTTCTTCAGATATATCTGAGTCCATTAGCACTCTAGAGACCAACTGGATTTTCTGGGTAGGAGCTTTTAAGCGCCAAAGCTCCCTCCCTCAGAAACCTTCGTCCCCTTTTGACTCTCGGAAGCTCATACCCAGAACGTCTTGTTGGTCTCTCAGGTTCTACTGGATTTGAACCCAGCTCCAACTGCAGACCTACATGGCTACCCCCTGAAACTATTTTTTCAGGCACGTTATGGAAACCAATCAGAGAATCCTTCTTATGAGGCAGGTTACAAAAGGAGGGCAGTTGGAGGAGCTAAGGCAGAGGGTTAATCGGACAGAAGAGCTGGAAAAGACCAAATCCCTTTGTCAGCGTCCTTGAGGTAGCTGCAATCTCCCATCCTCGTTCTTCTACCTGCAAAGCAGGAATAAGCCACAGCCAAACTGAGAGGATGGAGAAGGATCACAGGATTCTTTGCACGTTAACTGCTACCTACATCTGGTTAAATGTACTTTGTATTATATAGGAATGGCATACACGGTGCTTTTACACGGCATAGTTCATTGTGTGGCATAGTGATCCGACGATCAGTTCCTCTGGTGCAGAACTCCACGCTCCCCTGCCTTTTGCTATGCCCCTAACTTGCCCGAGTACTTTGGAGCAGTGACCAAAATTACTTCCCATTATGCAGATTACGGTGCGGTGCCTGCCAATCAGCATGGCGGACGACCATAGAGCAGAAACGACATGGTACCAGAAGAGCTTGAGGGCTGGCCAGGCCAATGCCGTGGTGTGTGCATGACATATTTGTACACTGCCATGTACATATTTGTACACTGCCATGCACCCAGGGAAAACACGCACACGAAAAACAAGATGTGAAACTTGGAGATATGCAGCAGCACTCATAATGCATTTCCCCCTTTCTTCTCTTTCCTAAAGCAAACCCAGAGACCACTCCTATGCAAACTAATAAATCGAATACTTTAAGCCTGTAATTGCTATGTACACACATCGAAAGCTGTATTTTCATGTAGTGGACAGAGTCCTGGCTATTTCAAACCCATTAAATGCTGTGAAATAGGTTGGATGAAGAAGAAGAAGAAGAGGAG
This sequence comes from Gekko japonicus, assembly GCF_001447785.1. Lineage (NCBI taxonomy): Eukaryota > Metazoa > Chordata > Lepidosauria > Squamata > Gekkonidae > Gekko > Gekko japonicus. The sequence goes on from NW_015160838.1 coordinate 1,186,078, forward strand.
GAGGAGGAGATTGGATTTATACCCCGCTCCTCACTACCCAAAGGTGTCTCAGAGCGGTTTACAAACTCCTTTCCCTTCCCCTCCCCACAACAGACACCCTGTGAGGTAGGTGGGGTGGAGAGAGCTCTGACAGAAACTGCTGTTTTTCAAGAACAGCTCTTATCAGAACTACAGCTTGCCCAAGGTCATCCAGCCAGGTGCAAGTGGAGGAGTGGGAGAATCAAACCCGGTTCTCCCAGATTAGAGTCCACACACTTAGCCATTGCATCAAACATCCTTCTTTGTAACTGAATTATACAAACCACATTTTTTTTAAAAAATCCTGTCATAAGGTGCTTGGGCTGCAGTGACTGACTCATGAAAGCTGGTGGAGGAGGGAAAGAATTTTTTAAAAAGTTGTACACATATAACCTAAGACCCTCCAATTACTGACAGGTCGAAATGTTTCAAGTCAAGCACTTCAGTATCAGCAGATTAAAATATTTTTTACATGAGAGACATCTGTCATTGAATAACGCAGCTAATGTCTTCTGGATCAATTATATCTGGCTCCCAAAAAACCCATCTCTCATTTTTGAGCTCTTATTGGATATAGAAAATGATACAAAAGCAAAATACTGTGGGAAAGGGATAGGAATAAGTCATTTTCTAATGACTGATCAAATACACAAGCAGGCTGTGAGGTAAATCTTCCATATTTGTTAACTTGAATTTTTAATAAATGTAGAATCATTATTACTGCTTCACTGAAACAATTTATGATTGTCCCAAATGTAGGCTAGCAGTGTAATCTGAAAAATGCATATTTATGATGTAATCTGTGGAACTGTAGATGAGTTCAGACTGATACAACTAGTGTGGTGTAGTGGTTAGAGTGTTGAGCTTGGACCAGAGGAATTTGGGTTTGAATCCCAAATTGGGTCATGAAGCTCAATGGATGACCATGGACCAATCATTAAGCCTAAACCACCTCACAGGATTGCTGTGGGTGGAAAAAACCGGGTTAACTCCTTCCATTTATGCTATCCTCAGCTCCTTGGAACAAGGGTATGATGTAAGGGCAAAGGATGAATGAACTGGAGAAAATGACAGAGATCCTACAAAGTATTATTGGATATGGTATTCCTCTTCAGCTAAAAGCAATCTTTCTTGATTACCTGAAAGTCTCAGAATGACAGAGATCCTCCAAAGAATGATTGAATACGATATTCCTCTTCAGCTAAAAGGAATCTTTCTTAATTATCCAAAAGTCTCAGAATTCAAGGGATGTCAAGAGCTCTCTTGGAATTGTTTGACAACTGGTAGACTCCCTTTGTCTAGGGACTGGAGAAGAACACAACTGCCTGGATTCAGCCGGAACCATACTGATTTCAGACATCAGTATCCCAAGGATTCACAAAAGCCAACCGACATGGCTGCCCACAGATACGGTGTTCATCTCTACCTACTCAGAAGACTAGATGCAGAGAACTATGACTGGGTAAAGGTAAAGGTTCCCTTGCTCGAAAGCCAGTCGAGTCCGACTCTAGGGTTGCGGTGCTCATCTCCGTTTCAAAGCCGAAGAGCCAGCGCTGTCCGAAGACGTTTCCGTGGTCATGTGGCTGGCATGACTAAACACCAAGGCGCACGGAACGCTGTTACCTTCCCACCGAAGTGGTCCCTATTTACCTATTTGCAATTTCTTGCTTTCGAACTGCTAGGTTGACAGGAGCTGAAACTAGACAGGAGCTCACTCCGTCATGCGGCACACTCGGGTCTCGAACTGCTGAACTACCGACCTTCCACAGCCTGCAGTTCAGCATCTTAACCACTTGAGCCACCGCAGCTGGGTAAAATTAGCCAAACACAGCCTGGTGAGGACTTCAGGAGCATGGGCTATTGAGAGCAGCAGAGTATTAGCTAAAGGCGGGAAAGGACAGAGAAGGGATACATCTGGCTTTCTCAAGCCCATTGAGAGATTATGGAAATTTGGGGAAGAGCAGATTAGGGGGTGTTGGGTATGATTTCCAAATGGTTTCTCTCTTCCCCGATTCCTCAGCTGGCAATATATGCTATGAAAGCAACACGCTGCACAGATATGAGAAGACTTCAGGAATCCTCCGAGGCCTTTTAGTTCTTTGAATGCCTTGAAGTAGGATTATACTGTCAGGCATCATGCAGGAAAAACAAAACATTGTGGCCTCCCTGGCTGACTAGTTTGGAAGGTTGGGAGCAGGATTAAAGTCGTTCAAAGTACTTTATACCACAGAAAGAAAGCTGAAATTTGGAACACGTATTAACCCAAGACATTTCATTTGCAAGAAAAGGCTACGAAACGGGATATACTTACGTCCAGTCATTACCACGCTTAATATTTGACAGCAGGTCAACAGAAAGACACCTGGGCAATGAAACGTAGGGGGAGACTCACCTTCTCATGCAGGTGCCACCCTGCAAGTGGGTGAATCAACAAGTGTCCGTACACGTGGCCTTCTCTCTTGTGGCTCCCATGGTGTGGAATGGCCTGCCTGAGGTGGTCAGGAAGCATCCCAGGCTGCTATCATTCTGCACGCTAGCTAAAACAGAATTGTTCCGGGGGGGGGGGGGGGGGGGTTTTAAAAAGATGTTTCTAGAAATGAAACAGGGCTGTAGTCTATGCCACTGTATATGACCAGGATCTCCAACATGGTGCCCACCAACACCTCCCCCAGTTCCCAGTGTTTTAAAAAGTCCAGGGGGCTTTTGCCCAGCAGGGTTTCTGGTAAGCCAGTTTGGTGTAGTGATTAGGAGTGCGGACTCTAATGTGGGAGAACTGGGTATGATTCCACACTCCTCCACATGCAGCTGCTGGTGTGACCTTGGGTCAGTCACAAGTTCTCTCAGAGCCATTCTGTCAAGAGCAGTCCTTTGAAAGAGCTCTCTCAGCCCCACCTACCTCACAGGGTGTCTCTTATGGGGAGGGGAAGGGAAGGAGATTGTAAGCGGCTCTGAGACTCCGAGTCTGGAATGTTGAAGAGTTACTATTAGAGTTACCTATAACCTCACTCCCTGACATTTTGTGGTTAGCTTTGCCTCCTGTGGTAGCCGTTTCGTGGTTGTGCTTACTACCCTGCATAATGCATTCAAAAGGTGCCCACAGGCTGGAAAAGGCTGGGGACCCCCTGGTTTATAGTTATGTATTATCTGTTAATTGTATGTATTATGCATGTATGCATTGTGTTCTAATTCTGTAATTCTATTCTCTGCACTGAGGTATCATGTCTGATACTCTTTTTTTGCATTGCTTCTGATTTTTCTAATCCTAGTCCTATTTACTGGGTATCTCATGCTATTCGATTGCTTGGCTTAACACTGTGTAACCCACCTTAGATCAGGAGTGAGAAAGAGAGGCTGGAAGTCAATATATACTCCATCTTGATTTGTTGGAGAAGAGATTTGCAGCAGTAGCAGCAAGGGATAAACGCAAATGTGACAGAATTGGGAGTCCACCCTTCTCTTGATCCAGAGTCCAGTGGAGGGAGTGGCAATTTCAAGCAGCAGCAAACTACTGTATCCATGTTTACAGATAATAACCTTCTTAATTGACAGGTACTGTTTGTACATATGTGTGTCAAATTACAGGCGGCTGGCTGGACACAAAGATGACATGCATCCGATGCAGCTTCTCTGGCAGCATGGACAGCCACAACCAGAAAAGTGGGGTAGGCGGTGGGAGAAGAGATGAAACACGCCAAAGTGCACCTGCACAACCCCTGCATACGTGCCTGTTGCCCACTAACATGAGACACATCTGCTAGGGATGCCAGCCTCCAGGTGGGACCTGAGGATGCCCTGGAATTACAGCTCATCTCCAGACTACTTAGATCAGTTCCTCATGGGAAAATGGCTGCTTTGGAGGGTGGGCCCTGGGGCACTGCACCCCACTGAGGTTCCCTGTCCTCCCCAGGCTCCCTCCCCAAATCTCCAGGAGTTTCCCAGCCTGGATCTGGCAACCGTAACCCCCCCCCCCCGTCCCCTGCCTGGGGCCAGGGAGGACCTGGCAACACGACATATCGTCTTTCCACCATCCTTCAGAATGAGACCAAAATCACCAAATACAAAGAAACCAAATCTACTCTAAATATATTTTTTAAAGAACCATTCAAGTCTCTCATAGAACTGTATACTGACACCCCCCAATCTCCTCTGCTCTGGAATGACAAGGCTGGTAATACCCATTCAATTTCATCAATGGCTTGATTTTTTTTATTTCATGTTGGCAAACATTGGGAATTATAGAAAAAATGAACTGCATATAATGTTTACAAATGAAAAAAAATTGCAAACTCCCCTCCACCCTCCCATTAATTCCTCTTACAGTAAATGGATAATTCAAGGAGAGGGGAGGGGGGATCCCCCCCAATAAAAAACTGTTTCTTTTCAGTGGCTAAGCAGTTTTATAATTCTATGAACATTCATCATAGTAAGTGTGGTAAATTATAGGGAGGCAGAGAAACACAGGCAAAAAGAGACATGAAAATATTACAACAGCATTATTACTACATATGTTTTTTTTTTAAAAAAAACTAGCCCTCCCCTGCCAATGCATAATTTTTATCACTTCAAAGGCTATACAGCATTTTATTCTATTTGCAAACTTAACCTTATACATCATAAAATCTTGGAGGAAAAACAAAACAAAAACGTGTAAGCTGTCTATGAGAAGTTTAACAAAATTGATAAAATCTACATAATGGAATACTATACACTCCAGTATAAATTTAATTTGAGAATATGAATGTAAACACTCATTAATATACAACATGCATAGACATATACTGACCTTCTGTTTCCAGAACTAGAGCTTTCACTGTTTATTGTGCTTTATTATCCACTACAAGAACAACCCAACAGGCTCTGGGGTCGTGCAGCTTCCTCTCATTCCAGTACCAATTACACTTGAGGAATCCCCAAGTAAATTGTTAAAATGAATGGAGCCTGCACCGCTCAAGAACATGATGGATTGTGCCCAAGAAAAAGAAAGCTGCATTGATTCCAAGGAACAGCAGAATTGGACTTGGGGGCATTGCACAAAGATGACTGGGGTTTTGACTTGCTAACAAAATTACAGTTTTATTTCTCATTAAAATAGTGCCACACGTTTTCGAGTTTAGTCATCTCTAGGGCCATTTAAAAATATAGTCTCCAAAAACGTCTCATTCATGACTTTGCGAGTGTCTATTTGGCTAATTGCTGAGGTTTTTTGCAGAAATTTGCCAGAGGATGTAGTGATGGCCACAGGAATAAAGAAGTTTAAAAGGGGGTTAGATAGATTCACGGAGGGTAAAGTCTATTTAGTCATGGTGACTGAGGGGAACTTCCACATTTAGAGGCAGTCAACCTCTGAATCCCAGAGCCACAAGGCAACATCAGGAGAAGGCCTTGGCCTCTGTGCCCTGTTGTTAGCTGTCCAGAGGAACTGGTTGGCCACTGTGTGAGGCAGGATGCTGGACTAGATGGATCACTGGTCTGATCCAGTAGGGCTCTTCTTGTGTTCTTATTGGCTCACACCTGGATCAGCTCATAGTTGGTTGGCAGAGTAAGCTTTTGGAGTGGGAGGGGAGGACCGAAGAAGGATGCAGAGTGGAAGTGGGAATAAGCATATTCTAGCCAGGTCAAAAGCAGGAAGGAAACTTATTTGCCAGGATGGTGTTGTCTAAAAAGTTCTCTTTTACCAAAAGTAATGGAAAAGGTTGTGGCAGAGGAAAATTTCATTTCGTAATAAGGCTCGTAACTGAATGAGGCATTACCGTCTAAAACTCAAGATTAAAAAGAAAACCCGTGGAACTAATTTCTTGAGCGCAAGGGAGTGTTCAGATTTTGTTCTCTCAAAACAACAGGCCTTTCCCGCCCCGCCTCCAAAACCACACGGCAAACTCCTTTTGAAACCAAGGGGAGTTTTCAAAGGTAGTTTGAAGATATGACCTGGGGCCAGCAGTTCAAAGAGAGCAGCAAAAAGTTCCACTGAGCTCATGCAAGCTTCTTGCATGACGCTAAACATCACCAAGTCAGGGTCAGTTGGGATGAGAGCTGTTAGATACCGTTCTCATTCCTCTTTGGTGAGGCATTTGAGGACACAGAATGCAAATAAGAGGGGCAGAATTAGGTTAAATGACAACATGATAAATCCTGGTTTGTAAACCATGGTTTGATCAAGCCCTAGTTAGTTGTGCTTTCTGAAGCTGCCCGATACTGGATCAGACCATTGGTCTATCGAATTCAACATTTGTTTAATTGGCAGCAGCTCTCCAAAGGTCTACCACTTGTTACCTGATGTTTTAAGTGGAGATTTCAGGTTTGGATCTGGGACCTTCTCCATGCAAAGCAGATGCCCTACCAGCGTTCTACAGCCCCTCTGCCTCCTCCGAATGCAGACAGGCCAACAAACTTGAGTTTGTTGCTGGGTACCAATCTGACAAACTAAGGTTTGCAGCTATGGCATCAGAATTCTTAAACCGTAGTTTGTTGAGCAAAACCATCCCTTGCAGTTGCCTGGCCAACAGAGACAGCAGTACAGGGAATGGATGCTCCTCAGCAGAGAGGCAAGAAACACATTTGTCATTTATGGCTGGCAGACTAACCGGAATTTGTTGCACAGCCTGCAATTTATATGGTGGGGATGTCTGAATGCTTCCTTATTCCCTCCAAGCTCAAGGTTTCCATGCTCAAATGGTGCATTGGTTCTTCCAACCTTGTGATGGAAGGACGCTATTTAACCTCCACGGAGTCATGTAAGATGAGGACAGTTTGGGTATCCAGGCAGACTATATACTCGCTGGCAGGAAGGAAGGAATCAACTTCTGAAAGGGAGACTTCACAAAAGCTGTTCAGAAATCCCTGAAAAAAGATGTATACCAATAGCTCTTGGGGCTGCATGCATTCCCACTTGTAGGCAATCCTTGGGTGGCACAACAGTAAACTACTGTTGAATCAAACCCCAGTTAATTTTGACATTTAACTGAAATATCTGAATGGAGGCAGGCCAATAAATCTAGGGCTCGTCAGCGGGTGCCCAACTGGGTACTGAAAACCAGTTTGTACCAGTTGTGGTTTGTTGTGACATATGAATTCATAAGCGACACCTGTTGCACAGACCTGCCCCTAGCTGTAGGGATGGCACCTCACTGATCAGAGCCAGACAGGAGCCAAGAAGCAGAACTAGTGGGTTTATGCACAGGACAGGGTGTGCAACTTTTTGCTGGACTCCACAGGAGCATTTCTGGAGATGGAACAATTTCTGCCCACAGAGTGCCACTGTCTTGTTGCCCCCCCCCGACACAGCTGGAAAAGCATTTCAGGCTGCAGTGGGAGGCTGGAGGTGAGAAAATCACACTCCATGGGTGGAAATCCTTCCATTTTTCAAAAACGCTCTGATGGTTCCAAGCCATCATAGTTTAAGTAGGCCAGGTTAAGCGTAACATCTGAATGTAGCCTTAAGCATTTAATTATATGATGTTGCCAGAAGCTGTTCAAACTTATTTACATTTGTTTCCTCCCTTGGTTCTAGAATTACAGACCTTTTGATTGCTGTGTTTCAGACCACTCAGGATACAATATTCAAGTAACAAGGTATGTCAATGTATAAGCAGGAAGAGGAAAAACAGAGTGGGGGGGGGGGGGGGAGAACAAATATTGCCTATCATGTTACACAGCTATATTTAAAAATTAAATACAACAAATGTAAAATTCGGATGCATATACAATACATTTGTTAAGATTTCTAAAACTAAAAGTTTTTTTTAAGTACCACTTTTTGCCTAAGCGATACCATTGTTATGCACAATAACTTATACTTAGGAGGAAATAAAAATTCCCCATCTTCCACAAAATATATAATTATGACATTCACATTGATAAGTCTGAAACAAAATTTAAGCAAATATTACATATTACGTGGTAGCCTCAATTAATTTAATGCTTGAACGATAAAACCGAGGCATTTCCACATAGAAGACCTGATTATTTAAAAACAAGCAAAAGAATATTTCATTATTGTAACAGTTGCAGGCATAGCTGAACTAACTGCAAAAGAGTCACTGCTGCTCTATTTCATAGGCGGATAAAATTTTAAAAGTTACCAGTGGAAAAAGTGAGGGAATATACAAGGTTTTCCTTCCCCTTGAAGGGATTTTCCATGTTCACCTTCCTCAGGGGATTGAGCCAAAACCCAGTGTTCTTTTGAACACAGGTACAGTTAGTTTGCAGTGAGAGTGCAATATTACTGTACCTGGTCTCAGACTCAAGACACGCAGACAGCAGCCTCATCGCTGGACTGTACCCACTTGACACAGCAGGTGGGGAACAAATGTTAAAACTGTTCCTTTCCCTATTGATCCATCCACTTTCAGATCTAGCACATTTTCCTGTAACATTGTGCATGTTTCCTGTGTTTAGAAACATTTTTCTTTAAAAATATATACATACATGAGATAGCTTTCAACTAATCAGTCTCCCATCCACAGTCCAGCAACAGTACATAATCCAAGGAAATGGGGAATCGCACCTGTCCATTCTAAGCCAATACTTTGAAGTCAATCCTGATCAACCTCTATTTCTTGCTAGTTCAGTATTTTAAGAGGACATCAAATATTCAAGAAAATTGCACACTATACAGTACTGTAGCTGGGCCAAGAAAATAAAAGAGGGACTGGTTATTTTTTGGAAAAACCAAACTGATCAGGTGTCAACCCAAACCTTTTAACAAAGAACATGGTCAGAATATGCCATATTTCGATTGCAGCACTTGAGAGCAGCTATTCTATAAGCTTTGCTGGTAGGGAACAGCCATGTTTTAAAGCACGCCTTGGTTAGGAATTTTAAAAACAGCTCCTACAGCTGGTAAGCTGTACCAGATATCACAGGGCCAAGGAGGTGTCACTTAAAAAGTTAACTGTGGAACACAGTCAGGGATTCCATCATCGGCATGCTAGCAGTTTCCTGTTTCTCTCTTCTATATGAGACTAGCTGGTGGTCTGGTGCTATTTTTCAAAAGGCTCTTGGTTCTCTGTGACCCTTGAAGGGCATTCATTCTTGCCCAGGCTTGGATAAGACACTGGGCATTTAAGCTTTCCCTGCATCAGATAACAGCCAGAATCAGATGTCACTCAAAAGGTACTTCCCACATGGCTACAATGAATGGGCCTTGAACAGCTCCAATAAAGAGCTCTTGCAGGGCCATTCATGAACCATGTACCTCAAGCAAAGATGCAGAAATGGTCAACTGGGGTAGTAGCAGGGAAGCCAGTGAATGCCACTGCTTAGCTGGGTAGTGGGGGGAAATGGAGGGGGGATCAGCATCACCAGCAGTGTAATGACACTTCTGGCACAACCTAGAAATGACATCATCACGTCATGGGTAAGACTTTATAGTCTTTGACAAAAACTTTATGGTTGTATCACAGAGTTTGGGACAGATGCTAGAGTGTCACTGGTGACACAATTATGTTACTTCCAGGTCACACCAGAAGTGACATCATCCATGATCTCTCCCTCTAAAAGGTCAGTCTCCCACTGATTGACAGCCTTGGTGACATAGTGACATCACTTCTGATGCGACCTGGAAGTGACATAGTGACATCACTACCGGTGTGACCTGGAAGTGACATAAGCCTTGGGCTGGCAACCCTAGGTGGTGGAGAATCACTATGGGCTATTGATACATGAGCTTATTAGGAATGCTCACTGAAAACCGACTACCAACCAACTGCCAGGGTTTTGTAGCCAAAGCCACCAAAAAGGATGACAAATCCAAGCTTGTTGTTTTCACGCATAATGGAAGTCCCCCTCATCCGAGAGCTTCAGAGGTATACACCTTTCGAAATCCACTGAAATCAATGGGTTCAGAAGGGCATAACTCTGCTTAGGATGGCACTGTAAATCTCCACTACTGTCATCAACTTGTGTAAAAAAAAAGTATTCCTGTTCCACTGAAGGTTCCCTATGTATAAAGACACTAATGTAGGGTGTAAGAAATAAGCTGTTGTGCTTCACCTCATATGACCACAGTAGAAGAGACTGGCCACAGCCAACACTACCACACAATTTACCTCAGGAATCCAAGTTATGACTAGTCTCTGTCCCCTTCCCTCGATGTATTTGTTGTTTGGTAAACAAAATTAAAATGAATGATGTGTAAACTTTGATCAATTTAATTGGTAGTTGAATTGGCCAAAGTTTTAGTTAATAGGTCTATCTGCGTGTGCCCCCCACCAGTTTTAATTACTGAAGGCAAATTTTAATTAGAGGGATTGCCAGCTGAGATTGCACACTCCTCATATTTGCAAGAGTTACTGCCACAGGACATGACAGAAGGCTTTATTTGTTTTGGGGAGGGACCGTGGCTCAGTGGTAGAGCATCTGCAGGGCATGCAGAAGGTCCCAGGTTCAATCCCTGGCATCTCCAATTAAAAGACCAAGGTAGTAGGTGACTGGAAAGACCTCAGCCTGAGGCCCCGGAGACCCGCTGCCAGTCTAAGTAGATAGTGCTGACCTTCATGGACCAAGGCAGCTTCATGTATTCATGCATGTATTAAGTAGTTAACCTTATACTTCCCTTCAGTATCTAAAAAAGGCCCCTGGCACTGAGGTTTTGGGTGATAATTAGATTTATTTCACTTTGATTGCCATGTTAAAAACAACCAGATCAGCCAGTTAAAAATATAAAATCTTAGCTCAATGTACACTGTTATTACAAGGTGACCGATGAAAATATTTAAGAACACCACATTAGATGAAGGGCCTCTTTGGATGTTATGCAGGTGATGTGGGGAGAGGGGTCTCCTGTGCTGCTGAGGAGAGACATCTGATGTCACACGGGAGGAGTCCTTAGCATTACCCACTTCCTAGAAATGGCAACGACTGTGTAGCCATGGCAGCCCTTTCCAAGGGCCTAGGCCGCTTGACATTCCCTCAGTGCTGTGGCATTTCTTACTCTACAGTGGTCTGTATGTTGCTGGAAGAACATCAGGAAAAGGTTCTTGGTACTGGTGGATAAAAAACAGGGCTAGAAATCTTGGGTGCCTCCTTTGGGCAGGCCTATGTTAAGCTCTAAAAATCCCCATTCAAAACGTGTGCTGTGATGTCATGGCTGAACTCCCGTCGAGGTGAGCAATCTACCAGACAGAGAACCCCTGCAGCCACCATTCACTTCAATGGGGCATAAACTCTAAACATTAAAAAAGAGAGAGGCATACATGGTGTTTTGTTTTTTAAAAAAAACACAAAAAACAGAAAGCTGAATTTTTGTCTTAATCCCCTTAATGTTCTGGTCAAGGATTCACCTGTGTTGGCATTCAGAGATTACAATACAAGTACCCTGAATGCCATAAGGTGCTGTGGGTGCGTGGGTGTGCTGTGGGCAGATTATGTCAAAGCAGATTCCAGGCCATGCATTCCTTTTTGCACTAAATAAAAAAAACATTACAAGAATCATTAACAACCATTAAAAAAATCACAACCAATTGGTGAACTTTCTAAAACAGAAGACAGCCACGAGAAAAAAAACCTAGATGTGCCAGAAATCAAAAGAGGCTCCCAGGTCTGAAATCTCATTTCCTGACCATGTCCCCCCCACCCCCGACTTCAAACTCTCCCATCCCCCCTCCCCCGGCACCTATATAATGCTTTTCTGGACAGAGAGCTCACTTATTTAAAAAAAAGAAAGAGGGTCACCTCAGGAGTAATGATTACATTAGAAAATAAGCAGAAACCACACAAAGCCATGAAAACACGAACGTCCTAATTGGAGTAGCTGCTGGAAACACCCGCTGTAAGCAGGTGACTACTTGGCAGGGGGAGGCAGTGAAGGAGGAGGAGAGTTGTCTGAATAAGGCCGGTACATCTGACGTAGATGGTTCGAGGAGCAGCCGATGCTCTAGGCAGGATGTCGACGAAAACGGAGAACCCATCCCGGGAAATGCAGGAGCATAACATGGAGGCAGTGCAGAGGAGCGAGGAGAAAATTAAGGCAAATGTAGCGCAGGACCGGGGGTGTGTAAGGGGGAGGGTCTTTGCCTTTAGTTCAAAATTTGTTCTCTGTCTCTTGCTCGCTCGCTTTCTCTTTTTTGGTAATAGCTGCTTGTCCACAGAGATATGATGCAGATGGCCATCTGAGGTTTTGCTAATACCTGATATTGTGGATAACACAGTAGTCAAAACAAAAGAAAAGAAAAAATTGTTCTCGGCTACCTGAGTTTTCATGACGCAGATGGGTATCTGACATCCAAGACAGGAGTAGCCTGGAAGAGAAAAGAAGGAACCAGTTGGAAGAGACCTCCAGGGTCATCTAGTCCAACCCCCAGCACAATGCAGGAAATTCACAAATACCTCCCCCCACCCACAGCCCCAGTGACCGCTGTTCCACATCCAGAAGATGACAAAAAAACCTTCAGGATCTCCAGCCAAACTGGCCCCGGAGAAAGACTGCTTCCTGACCCCAGCATGGCGATCAGCATTTCCCTGGGAGTGTAAGAAAGGGCCACAAGAACTAAGCACTGATGCAGTCCTTCCTGCCCTCCCTCTCATAATCTGCCTAAATTCACAGAATTAGCATTGTTGTCAGATGGCCATCTAGCCTCTGCTTCAAAACCTCCAAAGAAGGACAATGCATGTGGAGGGGCATGTGGTTTCATTGTGACACATTTTCCTACTCCCAAGCCTCTTTATCCATCCCCAAACAGGGAGATTCTCACAGGAGCAGATATGTCGATAACCAGGACCAGGGCTTTCTTGGTGGCTGCCCCATCCTGGTGGAATGAGCTCCCAGAGGAGATCAGGGCCCTGCGGGACCTTTAACAGTTCCGCAAGGCCTGTAAAACGGAGCTCTTCCACCAGGCTTTCGGGAGCTGCCACCACCACCAACAGTGAACAACTAACAGCCGAATGAGAGAGGGCCCTGGAGCCCTGGAACTTCTACCATCAGCCTAAAGGACCTCAATCACTGCAAGGACAATTAAAAATGAGCACTGCAAGCTGACTGTGAGTTAAGAACACTGAATAGTGGCTGCCACCATCAAACAAACGACGACGACTACTAGCACTTTATTATGGTTTTAGAATTGTTTTAATTGTAACTTATATTTTAATGTAACTTATCCGTTTTTATGTAAGCCGCGCTGAGCCGCCTCTGGCTGGGAGGGCGGGGTAGAAATTCGATAAATAAATAAATAAATAAATAAATAAAATATGGTTCCCTTTTTATATATAGGGATATACAAAAATCTGTGCACGAGGAGGCACAAGTAATAAATCTAATAAATAATTACTTAAAAACAGAGGTCCCAAGACAAAGTTGCCTTCTAAAGTTGCCGGCTATCTCAGGCTTGTCATTAGGGATGCTGGCCGCCATGCACTTATGAAGACTTAACAACTTGATAAAGATATCAATTCAAAAACAGGCCTGTCAAGGGACTTATTTTTGGCTGTTAAAGTGAATGGTTTTCTCTGTCCTTACAGCATAAGAAGATGGCTCGGTCCCTTTAAGACGGTATTGCAGCAGGGTTTATATCCCGCTTGTAATTGTATGTCTCTTAATGTAGTTATACATTTTTGGACTTTATTTGCACTTTCCTTAACAGATTATCTTATAATACCATAAATATTTTTTGCAAAAAACACCCACCAGATTCTGTTTACACTTTTCAAGGTTGCTTTTGTATGTCTGGTTGATCTCATTACCAACAACCTTCTCCCTGCTTGTTTGCTTTTTGTTTTTTTCTAAATTATAGTAAGCAGGCTGCGGGCCAACTTTTGGCACCACCAGGTCGTACAGTTTAACCATTTCCTGTCAAAAGAGTTAAAGGTCATCAAAGCGTCACTACCTTGCTGGCAAAAGACAACTCTTGGCTCCACTCGGTATCTGACCATTATCACATGCAGTTAACTAAGGGATAACTTGATAGTGTCCTATAAGTACTAGCCAAAGGAAATCCAAAGCAGATTCCTCTGTCAAGAAGACAAGACATTCATGTTTGGATCCAGCAATCTGCAAATCTTCCCTGTGTTCTCTCCTCTTCAGCAGTCCTTTCTGATCCCAGGAAGGTTTATTCCTCGGCTTGCAGGAGTCCACATAGGCTAATATTTAGGTTATTATATGTTTTTAAATATATATCCCGCTTTTCTCCTGATCAGCGGGACTCAAAGCAGGTTGGGAAGCTGAAATGGGGGAGAGGAAGGGCGCAAAATCACTCTCTCCTTTCTTTTGTATCGTCATCTTAATTTAATTAATTAGTTTGTTTATTTGATTTATACCCTGCCCTCCCTGCCAGGGCAGGCTCAGGACAGCTTACATAAAATCCAACAAATAAAACGACAATTATAAATATAGCCATAAAAACAAGACTTAAAGTGCTAGTTATCAGCGCCTGGCGATGGCGAGGTAGTAATAGCAGCAGACAAACTAGAAAATACAGTCAAGCAGTTGTTATTACAGTTTGGCGAAGGGCAGGCTATTGATGGTGGCACTGGGTACAGGGTCTTAGTTGTTGGGTGCGGCTCCTTAACTAAAGGCCTGGTGGAAGAGCTCCATCTTACAGGCCCTGCGGAACTGTAAAAGGTCCCACAGGGCCCTAGTATCTTATTTTACTTACTTCATTTGTACCCTTCCTTTCTCCCCAATGGGAACCCAAAGCGGCTTAAGCTGTTCTCCTCTCCTCTGTTTTATCCTCACAACAACTCTGTGAGGTAAGTTAGGCTGGGAGAGTTAGGACCAACCCAAGGCACCGAAGTGAGTTTCCAAGGCACGAGTAGGGGTTTTGAGCCTAGCTCTCCCAGATACTAGCCCGACACTCTTAACCACTACCCCACACTGGCTTAGAGCTGCTACAGGGAGGGGAATATGAGAAAGGATCCATGACTGTCAGCCCTTTCCACTGATGGATCACTGGATTCATCCCGGAGTTCTACAAGGGAGAGAGGGCGACCTACCTCATCTTCCTCTTCAGACACTTTCATGGTGTTATCCGGCAATTTTACAGGCTTCTGATTGTTCGTCCCGTTCATCTCCTCTTTCCCATGCTCTGCTTCCCACTCCTGCAGGACTTCATCTATGTTGAAGCGTCGCCGATAGTTTACAAAAAAGTTTTTCACTTGCACCACGGACTTGTTCCCAATCACGTCGGAGATTGCCTGAACGTCACGGCCGTATTTCCTGATTGCTAGAAAACCAAGGGGGAAAGGGTGGTGAGGCAGGACACCACAGCCTTCATGTGTACCCTTGTACACATGTGTACATGCTCCAAAGCAATACTCCCTCTTAAGTTGTGGGGTCTTGTGAGCAAAAATTCTACTTTGTGAGCTACTGGCATTAAAATTGTGAGTGACTTGGCTACTGCATAACTTAGTTTGCTCTGGAGCCATCCTTCCTGAGCTGAGACAAAAATGTGTGAGCCGGAGGCTAAAAGACTGTGAGCTAGCTCACACTAACTCAGCTTAGAGGGAACATTGCTTCAAAGATAAAACCAGAGGGAGAATAACACTAAACCAGGGTTCACTTTGCCGGGACTCTGTATCTCATCAGAATGAAAGGAGACAGGAGGGCACGGATCGATATGAAATTAAGAATGGGATAACTGAAAAACAAACTCTCTGTTCCGGTATTATCTCCTCCCCTCTGAAGTTTAATATAACACTGAGAAATGGGCTTATAGCTGACTATATTTTACAGCTTACAGCCCCACCATTAAGACGTTTCGACACTTTACCATCTGTGGTCCTTTATGGTAGATTTGCAAATGTCCCCTACCCTTAAAGGACCTGTCTTTGAAGCAGCAGGAAAACAGAATCGATTACCCACATCTTGCTTAGTTGTGAATTCTACGATAAAATATGGGATGTCCTAATCAGCCCTCTTTTGATCAATAGGCATGGCTGTCCAGAAGAGAGACTAGTATCCTTCCTTCTATTAGATCTCCGCCCTCATATCACCTTGGCGGTGGCGAGGTTTTTATTGCTATGAGGGTCCGAGAATATAATGTTAAAGCTCTGGTGGAATGACTGCCTTTGTATATTTAAAATCTGTGGTTTTTATGATGCTGGATTTTTCCCCCTTTTTTAATCTATGTCAATGAAGGTTTCGACTGAGTGACTGAGTGGGATATGTTTGCCCCAGTGGATCTACAATGGTGTAAATGGAACATGCCAACTTCATCACAATTGTCAAACCACAGTATGCAACCCAAAGTTTCCTTATAATCAGGCTTATAAGTAAAAGGTTTTATTGTTTTATGGTCCGTGGTCTATTTCGCGGGGATTTTTAGGGTCCTTACTAAATGGTTGTTTTATTGTTTTTATATGCCCTGCTTTTTTAATGGCTTGCTTTATTTTTATATTGATAATTTATTATATTTTTATGGTATTGCTTTTATTTCTAAGCCAAGTTGAGTGTAACACTGGAAAGGCAGCATATAAACTCCCTAAACAAATAAGAAAAGCAGATTAATCGCGTGATTAAAAAAAATAAAAATACAAATGTTCTGCATCATCAGCTGCCTCTGTGTCAGGACCCTGGATGTCCTACCTTGGTGGTCTCCCAATCCAAGTACTAACCAAGGCCAACTCTGCTTAGCTTCCAAGATCTAACAAAATCATGCTAGCCTGGGCTATCTAGGTCAATACTCAGCTTTGTAAATTGTGTAAATTCAGCAAACTTTATATGTTTTGCATAATGCTTTCCACTTTTGCTGGGAGATTATAAGGAACTGTGGTATAGCGAAACTCTACTAGTCTTCTCATTATTTCACTCCTTTTCTAAGGAACCTAAGGCAGTGTACATGTTTCTCCTTTCTCCCTTTTATTCTCATAACCTCTTTGCAAGGTGGGTTAGGTTGAGTAAATTTGGCTGGCCCACGGTCACTTTTTGTTGCAGAGTGAGAAAATGGAACTTGGATCTCCCTAGCTACACCACCAGCCTGCCTGGCTACACCACCAGCCTGCCTCAGCAACAGTGCAATCCTAAAAAGATGCTTTCCAATGAGTTAAGCCCCGCTAAGTAAAATGGGACTTATTTTCTGAGCAGATCAACTTAAGACTGCTCCTTGAATCTCCTCTCCAGCAACTAAGACCTCACCAGGTTGCTGTCCATACCCTCAAGACCACCTTCACAGGTATAACAACTACATACTTGCTTTTTTCTAAACAAAACCCAAAATGGTTGGGAATGCTGAACACCCCATTTTGCATCCCCATGACCATCCCTCCAATATCCGGCAAACAGATAAAGCCGCAATGATAACTCTGCTTGCAAACCTGTAGCAGTATTTGTAGTTGTTGCTGGAAGTCTTCGACCACAGGAAGGGAGGTACATAGGTGGGTCTATTACTTTCAACAAAATACCTTTCATCTTACCAGCTAACAGGTCACAAGATTCTGCTGTCACAAGATTCTGCTGACACACACACACACACCCGCTATCACTAGAGTCGGAGCTCTGTGGAAGCCCTGCCACCGTGACAATCTCTGCCCAGTGGAGCAGCTGGGGTCTCAGCCTCTTGGGCGGGGGAGGGGGGTTACGCCACCACACCCTCACACCACACCCTCACACTCCTCCTGGGTCGCTAGCCATCTCTCTCTCTGGGCGTGGCTCTGCAGACCTCAGGGCCGTCCTCCCCGACCTGTCCTAGCTCCCTCCTTTTATACCCTTTCCCACTCCCAGCCGCTCCCCTTGGGCCCGCCCCCGACTCTCCCCCTTGTTGCCCCGCCCCTGCACTTAACTGGAGACGCCGGGCCTTCCCGCGGGCAGGTTCTCTGCTCCGGGTGCTCCCTCCCCCATGGAGTGCAGGTTAGGCTTGTGGCCAGGGCTGGGATGCCGGGCCCAGAAGTGCAGGCGGGCCCTTGCGCCGGGCCTGTGGCCTGACGCGGTCTTCTCCACCCCCTAGTGGGGCCTCCCTTCCTCTACCTCACAGCGGGTGGTTTCAGAGTGGCGTAGACTGCTCAGCATCTCCCTGCCCGCTGTGTCGTTGTCCTGCCTCCTTGTCTCCTCTGGTCCACGTTCCCCGGGCTTCTAGGTGAGTGCAAGGTCGGCCCCAGGTGGCGATTTTGGGGTCAGTGGAGAGGGAGTCCCATCATCGGGACAAAGTGCAAGATGTTTCAAACTGCATTTGGCATTTCACCAGTTAGTTGTTCTGGATGACTCTGGTCAAAGCATCTAGGCATCTCTAGTTAACTTTCCTGTATCAGATCATCTAATTCCTGGCAAGAGGTATACCCCAGTAACATCTCTGGTTTGTTATTGGTACAATATACAAGTGAGAATCACTGCTTACATTTTAATCTTTTGTTAGAACATAATTAGTCCGCATCTATGCCAAGGGAGGAGCTGTTGCATCATGGGATATCCTCCATCTGAGCAATGCAGCACATGTAGGGGGATCCAGACAACTTTCTCACTATTTATTTATTATTTATTTAAGTTTATATCCCACCCTTCCCAAATGGGCTCAGGGTGGGTAACATCAAAATGCATAGCAATCAACACCAAATTAATACAATTAAATCTAAAAACAGCTAACACCAGAAAAACAATTATAAGATCGTGAGTAAATAATTCAAACTGCTCCCCCAAACCAGACTGATGGTACTGGAGTAATACTCAAATATTTCCAGGACTCCACATGGGCAGATGGTCAAGACAGCCTCTACACAGGGCAGCCTCTATACAGGGAGGCCAATTATTTGGGTGTCCACCACCTCAACTAAAAGCTTGGCTGAACAGCTCCATTTTACAGGGCCTATGGGACTGTAATAAGTTCTGCAAGACCCTGATCTCAAGTGGGAGCATGTTCCACCAGGAACTAGTGGAGGCTAAGTGGACATCCTTTGGGCCAGGGATAACCAGTAGATGTTGATCAGTGGAGCGCAAAGTTCTCGGGGGGGGGGGAGAATATGGGGAGAGGTGGTCCCTTAGATATGCAGGTCCCAGGCTGCTCAGGGCTTTAAAGGTTAATACCAACACCTTGAAACAGATCCATTACTTAATAGGTAGCCAGTGCAACTGGCGGAGAAAGAGGGAATTTTTTAGCCAAGAGGGAAGTTTTCTGTCATGAAACAACAAAGGGTCACCCCTTCCTTGCCCCACGTAGGAATCGATTTGTAACTGCATACCTTGCACAGCAAGAAGCTGCTCGTCTGTGGTCCAGCGCGCATTAAACTTCTGTGTAACCTAAGTGTCACCAAAAAAAAAAAAGGAATCATCTACTTAGGCAACAGGCCTGCCTTCAAATCCCAGCCTGACAACTGCATACAAATGAACAAACTGCTTAAGCTGTAAGAGGGAGAAGAGTAATTTGTTAAACAAAGACTGCATTAATCCGTCTCAGCAAAAAGAACAGTTAAATGGCAGAATCCATTAATTATAAACTCTGGTGTTGACTGGCTGAAGGGAAGGAAGGAGAAGAGGAGGAGGGGCCAGTCAATCTGAGCTGAGAGTCAGAGGCCTGGATCAACCCGGTTTATCTGCCAAGCCCAACCAACCTCCAATCTGCTTATGACGACTTATGGGTTGCAACCAATGCTCCCTCTAAGCTGTGGAGTCCTGTGAGCAAAAATTCTACTTGGTGAGCTCCTGGCATTAAAGCTGTGAGCAAGCGATTTGGCTACTGCATAAATCAGTTTGCTCTGGAGCCCTCCTTCCTGAGCTAAGGCAAAAATGTGTGAGCCGGAGGCTAAAAAACTGTGAGCTAGCTCACACTAACTCAGCTTAGAGGGAACACTGGTTGCAACCTAGGAATCCCTTCTGCTAATGGAGGTGACTGCCTCTGATGTAAGGAGAACGTTCATCAGTCAAGGTCTCCTTGAGCCATGGCAAGAAGGCAGCATCACGAGAGGAATGGAGTCACCCGATTCATCTACAGTATCAGAACCACACTCAGGCACAAATGAATCTGCTTCATACTTTAGTCCAGGGGTCTCCAGTGTGGTTCCCGTGGGTGCCATGCTGCCCACCAACACCTTTTCTGGTGCCTGCCAAGAGTTTTTAGAAAGTGGGAGAGGCCAGATGGGGTTTTTTTTGCCCAGCAAGGCTTCTGATTGAGCGCTGGAGGTTTGACTGGCTCTACGGATCATTAAACATGTTGCTATGGCAGCAGCGGCCAACACAGCCCAAGGATCTTCACTGTGTGACTGAAGGTAAGCTGTGGCAGCCATTTTGTGGCCTGTGCCCATCACACTGTGTCAAAATTCCAAAGTTGCCTACAGGCTCAAAAAGGTTGGGGACCCCTGCATCAGTCCATCTAGGTCACTATTGTCTACTCAGACTGGCAGCGGTGCCTCAGGGTCTCAGGCAGAGGACTTTCACATCACCTACTGTTTGATCCTTTTAACGGGAGATGTCAAGGATCGAACCTGGGACCTCCTGCATGCAAAGCAGAGGCTCTTCCACTGAGCTACAGCCGTTCCCCACTGATATTTAGCATTCCACACTTGTTATGTGTGTATGTGTGTGTGTATGCACTCCCAAGTGCTGAAATTGCTTTGTGTCTATTCTCTGTGTAATCCATGAAATGGCGGATAAAGGAAGAGAACTTGTTTAAGATCAGGCCACCAATTCTGAGAGAACACACCAAGTACTTTAATGGATCAGGCTGATTGTATCACAGTTAATAAGACATCCTATCCTTCCTCTCCTATGCACAGACCCTACAGGGGTGCCCAGTATAGGAGCACACTGATTATGCAGTTGCAAGACTTACTCTATCATGGTTATGTTCCAAGCAGCCAAACTCTCTCACACAAAGAGTTTCAGATGCTCTTGGGGCACAGTCACTGATCTTGGTGGTGCCTGGGGCCTCTAGCCAGTAAGGTAAAACTCGCTAAAGTTCCCACAACCCCCACACCTTTATAGAAGATAAAAGCACAGCGCTCCACTTGTATATAAACTTACCTCTGGCAGCCTATATTCTTCGATCCCCCCTTCAAGTTTCTCTTTCAGAGCACTGTTTGTTTGCTTGATATTTTGAATCTGAAAAGAAAGGTTTTCTATCAATGTGGATAAAAGCAACTAAAAATAAAAATAAAGCAGCCTTTTCTTTCAGAAAATCACCTGCAAGCTCTGATCGGCAATTTTCTGTAGCACACTCTCCTTCCTGGGGGGTATGGGGGGTGAGGCAGAAGCAAACGTGGAACTTAAATTTTGTCACTGCTGTTCCCTACAGAGCTGAAACACACCTAGGGAATGATGAGGGCTTAAGGAACTGAAGAGGTACACCTGCTCAGGTTCTAAGAGAATCGTTAAAAGATTGAGGTATGTCAGGATGATTTCAGACACAGATGAAAGGGCATAAGGCCCTGAAGGGAATAACTGGGGAAGTGTGTTCAGGCCTTTGCCCTTTATCTCAAGAATTTAAATACAGACATGTAAAGTGCTACTGAGTGCCTGACACACAGGGACCTGCACCTGAATGATTTACGACAGGACTCTCTTTCCTACAGCTCCTCCATGTTTCTCCTCACCACCATAATCTTTGATGTAAAAAAACACCACCTCTTTTAAAAATTATTTTCTGCACTATAATGCATTGGAAGAGCTCTGACTCATGAAAACCTATCCTGGAATAAACTTGGCTAGGCTTTCTCCCCCCCCCTTTTTTTTTGTTTTACTTTGTAAAATAAAATTTTAAACATCACTCCATGTTTTAAACTTAAAAGCCAACTAGAAAACATGGGAACCCAATCTCGAAGCGTATTGTGCAGACTGGCAGTTTCAAGACGCAGCAGGAAACCCGAGGCGACAATCTGCAGTATTCACTGCGTTCAATGACATCATGGCATGGCGCTTTTAGTTCAAGAGACAGTTACAGTTAAGGAGGAGAAGTGGGTTGCCGGCACACAAGTATTAACTTCTAGTTTTGAGCTCAAGAAGAGTTGAAAGCAGCAAATCAAGAGATTATTTGTTATGCAGTGACATAAACAGATAATTCCAGTAGTTTTTCAATCAGTGTTGTGGTTCTGCAGCAGCGGACAGATTTTTATGAGTTTTATGCTCATGAAAGATGTCTTTTTACACGTTTCTGCTATGTTTTTTTAATAATCTCATTGGTTTGTTCCTCTTTCTGATTCTTCTGATTTTTTTGTAAGTCGCCTCGGGCCATTTTCTGAAATGACGGCATAGGCATTTTCTATGTAATTAAAGAACAGAGTCGGCACCTGCCAATTTTTTAAAATGTTCATTTTTCATTTCCAGTCACTCACAAGGCCTTCAAAATCCACAACAGAATTCTTCACTATCGAAGAGATTAAGAAGCAGGACTGAGCCAGATCTATTATTTGTAGCCATAGCCGAAACAGACTTGAAATCCAATATGAAAACATCATGAAATGAAGAAACAATACTGATTCTGTTTCCAGAAATGATGGTAGAAGTGGCAACAGTTCTGGCATCAACCAGCCTGTAATACTGTGCTGGAACTGAATCTTTGGCTGGTCCACCAAAGTCCATCTTGTCTACTCGAGACTGGCGGTGGCTCTCCAGGGATTCAGACTGAGGTTCTTCACATCACCTCCTATCTGATCTTTTAAACTGGAGGTGCCGGGCATTGAAGCTAAAACCTTCTTCATGCCAAGGAGATGCACTTCCACTGTGGCAGAACATCTGCTTAGCATGCAGGAGGCCCCAGTTTCAATCCCTAGCATACCTAGTTAAAGGGGTCATCTGGCAGGTGATGAGAAGGACCCAGGAGAGCCACTGCCAGTTAATGGAGACAAGACTGACCTTGATGGGCCAATGGGCTGATTCAGTATAAGGCATCTGTTCATGCATGGAAGCCACAGCCCCACATACTTATTTAGTACATTTGTTTTGCACTCTTCCTCTATCTAAGGCACTGGTTCTCAACCTTCCTAATGCCGCGACCCTTTAATATACTTCCTCATGTTGTGGTGACCCCCAACCATAAAATTATTTTCGTTGCTATCATAAGACCATCGAAAATTTGCGTTTTCCTGCGGTCTTAGGCGACCCCTGTGAAAGGGTCGTTCGACCCCCAGAGGGGTCGCGACCCACAGGTTGAGAACCACTGCTCTAAGGAGCTTAGCACTGTACACATCATTCCTCCAATTCATCTTTGCACCCACACTCTGAAGTAAATTAGGCTGAGAATGAGTGACTGGCTCAAGGTCATCCAACGAATTTCACCAGAAAGCAGGGATTTCACTAAACTATGCTGGTATTTATTCTAAAATTGTATCCTTAGCAGTTTAAGCTGTACAGCATGGATAGTGTATTCAGATCTAGAAACTGGCTCAAAGAAAAGGAAGCAACACTGTAAAGTACCTGTAAGAAGAGGTTATAGGTAAAGCATGCCATCAACCTCGCGGGGTTTTCAAAGCAAGAGCAGAGGTAGTTTGTCCTTGGCCTTCTTCTGCATAGCAACCCTGGACCTCCTTGGTGGTTTCTCATCCAAATACTAACCAGGGCCAACTCTGCTTAGCTCTGACATGATTGGGCTAGTCTGGGCTATTAGGCTGCTTCAAGAAGAGGCATACTCCTCTGATGGAAAGAGAATGATCCCTCTACAATAAAAGAATACAAGCATGGACCGCTTCAAGAGGGAACTGGATAAACATATGGAACTTCAGTGGCTATTAGCCACAAGGTTTAGATAGGAACTCTCTGGGGCAAGTGATGTTCTCTATTCTTGGTGCTGGGGGGGGGGGCAACAGTGGGAGGTCTTCTAGTGTCCTGGCCCCACTGGTGGACCTCCTGATGGCACCTGGTATTTTTGGCCACTGTGTGACACAAAGTGTTGGACTTGATGGGCCATTGGCCTGATCCAACATTGGCTTCTCTTATGTTGTTATACAATGCATGGGTAAAAGAGGCATGGGTACAAGACGGGTGTAGTTTCTAAGACAGTACCTGCCACCTGTAATTTTGGGAACCTGAAACACTTGAAAACTACTGCCCGACTGAGTCACTTGAACTGCTCTGCCCAGTAAATGCTTCCATTTGAGGATCCCTGCTTCCAAATGAGAGGAATTCAGAGAAACATAGTTGTTGCAGATTTTCCAGGCTGTATGGCCATGGTCTTGGCACTGTAGGACCTCATGTTTTGCCAGCAGCTGTGGCTGGCATCCTCAGAGGTATAACACAGAAAGACAGAGTACTCTCTGTGTCAAGGTGAGAAGAAAAATGGTAGGCAGGTAATTTATATTTACTCAGGAAGGTGGGGTAGGGCTGAGTCATTATCTTGTAGGAGTTCCCCAGGCTGTGAAATGCTAATAGAGGAGCTTTCTTGAGGAGGTTCTTTTGCATATGGATTGGCTGTTGAAATTCTAATCTTATCTGTAGTGCTATTGGAAGAACTAGAGCATTTTGTGTTTTTCAGGCAGAAAACCATGCCCTTAAGCTCTCTTCTTTCCTGTTGAAATTGTGTTTATATTTATGAATTTCAATGGCTTCCCTGTGTAATCTGACATGGTAATTGGATGTGTTGTCCAGCCTTTCAGTGTCTTGGAATTAAACACTGTGTCCTATTTGAGTTATGTTCACCCACTGCTGATTTTTCAGAGAAAATTACCAACATGACCAGATAACACTGGGGAAGGAACACATCCTTCTTCATAACACCTATGGGGAGGGAAAACAGCTGGTAATGAGCCACACTAGGAGGGGCTCATGTCTCCCTTGGCAACAATTCACGCCTGGCACAAACCTCTCTCAATCCAGAAAGTCAATTTGCCTGGAAAAGTAACTCCTGCATTTGGAGAATCACCTTCAGACAAAACACGTGAAGGAGAAAGAGAGACCTCGTTTGCTGCATAAGAGCAGTATGGCAGAAACCATGTCATACGCTCTGGCCTCAAACACATGGAAGTTTGCTACCCCACCCCCAAGACTGAAGTGGGGTGGGGACACTGACCTAATACAAATGCAAAACAATTCTCTAATATGAATGTCCTCCAAAAAACAGAGAGAGAGAGGCAAATTCATTCCAGAGGACATAGTTTGCAGGCTCTAATTTATGGAAGTCCACAGTAGCATCTTGGGAAAGAGACAGGAATCTGGCGAGCCCGGCTCTGTTCCCTTCTGCACTGTAAACAGAAAGCCAAGCTGAAAAATAACTCCGTTCCAGCACACGCTGCTCAGCGGACAGCTTCTTAATCAAGTCTCATCCTGATGTGAAACATCTCATCCAAACTATAAATCCCCCGGGGAGCCAGAAAATTGAGACCGATGGCAGCTCCTCTTTTTTTAATTTTTAAATGCATTGGATGATTAAAAATAAGCTTCATTTTGT
>NW_015160838.1:1211773-1216050 GCF_001447785.1 Gekko japonicus
GGGGGATCGCAGTTCCCCCGGGTGAGGTACGGGGAGCGGGGCACATGATGAAGCCCCGCCCCCTGCTTCTGGCTGCCCCGCTTCCGGCCCTCATTCAGCCAGGAGGAGGCAGGAGAAGAGGGAGGGTAAATTGCTTCCTCCCTGCCTCTCCCCACCCCTGCGCCTGGGGCCAGGGAGGGCCTTTGCGGAGCTTCCTTGCACTCCCGCTGGCCTTGCAGGTCCACCGCCGGGCCCCTCATGGGGCTCGGCAGTGGAGCTGCAAGGCCGGCAGCGGCCAGGACCGTTGGGGGCGGGGGGTGTGGCCTTATGACACACTTCCGGTGATGTCAGGGGGGGTGACCTTATGACACACTTCCAGTGATGTCAGGGGGTGTGGCCTTATGACACACTTCCAGTGATGTCAGGGGGTGTGGCATATGCTAATGAGTTATGCTAATGAGTTTCCCTAGCTCTTTTTCTACGAAACGACCCCTGACCCAACCCCAATTGTTTTTTTTAAAGTTTTTAAAAGTTTTAAATAATTTATTTTTAGAAAAACTGTTAGATCTGAGTCCAGTAGCACCTTAGAGATCAATACGGGTTTCAGGGTATAAGCTTTCGAGAGTTGGAGCTCCCTTTGCCAGTCATAAAAACTTTGCCAGTCATAAAAACTGTAGCAGAATCATTCCACAAGAGGATTTCCTTCTTCGCCTGCACACAGGAATGAATGCTTCTTCTAAAGGGGTGCCTTGTTGAGACATAAACATGCACCATCTAAAAAAACCCAAAGAATTATGCTTCCCCCCCTCTCCTTCAAGACTTTATTCACATGCAAGCTAATGCAGATTTCGGTTAATTAAAATTCATACGCTCCTATCAACTAAGATTCATAATTTTATAAAAAGCCATGCATACAACTTTGAAAAGGAGCCACTACAACTGCAGATTGCAGGAGTCACATGAATGGGCCCCCACAGGCCAGTAGAGCCCCACGCGAATGCCGTTTCCATAGCTGCTAGTGCACCGTCACATGTGATCACAGGAAGGCTACTAAGGACCTCAAATAGACCTTTCTCTGGGTATGTGTGTGGGGAGATAGAGATGGAGGAGCCCATCTTGTTTGCTGCTTGAAGACTTATATGCGCTGCCTTCGCTATTCTGTACACTGCTCCACAAAACCTGCTTAATGCTAGTTAACAGATCTGAACCAGCGCCACTGAAATCTGGCACAAACATCTCTAAATCCAGAGAGTCAATTTGCCTTTGAAATATTCACACTGGGATTACAATAAATGAATAAAAAACAAGGTTCCCCAGCATCTTCTTGTTTTGCAATAAAGAAAACAGCAGGGCAGTTTTCAAGGTTTGAGCCCCCACCCCAAAGAGATCGTGGGTATCAGGGAAAAGGATCGGATCCTAAGGCAGAGAGGTGCCTTCCTCCCCCCACTAGGCAAATATAAAATGGATATACAGTGTATAAACCCCCCCCCCCCCCGCCCCAAGCGATGGGACAGTCAGGCAATCTACACTGGATTTGTTGTTGGGACCGGGCCTATTGCTCCAGATGCAACTGGGGAGGGGGACTAGAAAGAGCGGCTGTTTTGCTCTTTCATTTTTCCTGTCTGTGGGTTTAAGAGGGAGGTCACATATTCTGTTCTATTAGTCTTCTAATAATACCAGACCTTTGAGCGCAGCAGAGGGCTCTGTGTGTGTGTGTGTGTGTGTGTGTGTGTGTGTGTGTGTGTGTGTGTTAGAACAGCATGCTAGGATCTCAGTGCATTTTGCTTGTGGAACAGATGGCTGCTGATGGAGTGGGGAGTCCCAGAAGGCAGCACGAGCTCGGAAGGGCAAAACAAACGCAAAAGGTTTGAGAAACGCGCGGCTGGAAAGCTCTCCCCCAATTAGGAAAAGGAGGAGGGGGAAAGGACCCTAGTCCTACACAAAACGCCCGATAAATTCAGAGCTCTCCATGTCATTCAAAGCTGTCTAATGATCTGCCAAACCCAGCTTCCCAATGCCAGGCCAGGCCAGGGCGTGTCGGTTTAATTCTGTACCAGAAACAAAAAGGAAATCCAGCTTGTTGAGTGTGTGGGTGGGAGAGAGAGAATAGAAGAGTAAAGTTTAAGTTTGATATGCAATTTCCTACGTGTCAGCCAGAGGGGGAAAAGCAGAAACTAATTTAAAACAAAACACGAGGGGTCAGATGACTGCCGCCTAATCCTTAAAGCTGACTCGTTTTTATATGCAGCACCGCCACACGGGGAGATAAAGATGATTTTTTTTTTTTTTGCATGGGTATGAAATTTGCCCGGAAAGAGGTCTTTTAGGGACAAGGGATGGGATGTGATTTTCTGAATATGAACCTGAGATATTCATTTCTGCAAAGGAATAGATTTGTCTGCAGTTACAATACTGATCTCCATCTATTTAAAAGAAAGGCTGAATTATATTTCTCTCCTGGTGTGTCAAAGCACACCAAGTACCTCTAAGTACATACAGGGCAGAATGCAAAAGGACCTACGAAAATATCTGCACAACTGTATCTTGCCAACCTCCAGGTGGGGCCTGGAGATCTCCTGGCATTACAATGGATCTCCAGACTGCAGAGATCAGTTTTCCCAGAGCAAATGTCAACTTTGCAGGGTGGATTGGATGGTATTATATGCTGCTGAAGTCCCTCCCCAGGCTCCACCTATAAATCTCCAGGATTTTCCTGACCTAGGGGTCAGGAAGCAATTTTTCTCCAGGCCAGTTTGGCTGGAGAACCTGGAGGGTTTTTTGTCATCTTCTGGGCATAGAGCAAGGGTCACTGGGGGTGTGGACGGGGGAGGCATTTGTGAATTTCCTGCATTGTGCAGGGGGCTGGACTAGAAGACCCTGGAGGTCCCTTCCAACTCTATGATTCTATAATTCTAGAGTTGGCAACCCTACCCCCATCACTCTGTATTCATTTTCACAGCTGCAGACTATGGAAAAACCATGCTGATGTCCTTAATCCAGAAGGAGAAAGGTTAACCTTCCCCTTGACAAATACCAAAAAAGTTAGGTGACCCACAACAGCTTGGCTGAGTGAAATGGCTATCACTGAAACAGCCACATTAGCTATAGCTGCAACACAGTCTGTTTAACCTTAGTTATTTACAGTCTTCCATGAGGAATGTGTCATTATTCCCAGTCATGCATGGTAGGCTGAATCGAGAGAGATGGTTGAACAAATGAAGCTGCCTTCGACGGAATCAGAACCTTGGTCCATAAAGGTCAGCTCGGACTGGCAGTGCTTCTCCAGTGTCTTAGGCAGAGGTCTTGCACGTCCCCTCCTACCTGATCCTTTAAACTGGAGATTCTGGGGATTGAACCTGGGACCTTCTGCATTCCAAGCAGGTGCTCTACAGCCCAGCCACAGCCACCCCCCCTACATCATTCCAACACCCCACTGCCTGATTAGGAATTCTCAACGGGTTCCCCCAACTCTTTCTTCTTTCCCCATCTGTCCAGGTTTGCAATTATGGTTACCATGCTCTCTAAACTGGTATATAAGCTTCTAAATCTCAGTGTCAAATTCTAATTTGAGAGCAAATTCTAGTTAAATGGATCCAGGCATTAATTTATCACAAGGCAGAAGAAGAAGGGGAAATTTGTGGGGGCCAAGGGACAGCCTTCAGGTTTAATTCAGAGATAATTGCTAAGAGAGAAGCAAGGGGGGGGGAATCCCCTGTCAAGGTGGTGTGCCTCTCTGAACTTCAGCCAAATTATACTGGCCTTGTTCAAACATTTCCGGGCTACATATCCGGAATGTGTACTGAGGGGATTCCCACCCTCCTTCAAGCCTCGACTGTATATTCAAGGTAACACAGATACCGGGCATGCAGGCCCAATTTACATTGCCCTGGAAGGGGGAGGGGAACTGTATTTTTCAAGTGACAAAAAGCTTTTCTTCTTGAATGGTGTGAAAACACAATATCCACTAGCAGGGGAAATGGCTTCTCCAAACAGCAAACTCCGGACTAGGGATGTGCATTTCGGGATCCCGAGCCAGAAAAAAAGCCGAAAATAACGATTTTCGGCTTTTTTCGGCTTTTGGGATCCCGAATTAGCAATTTATGAGCTTGTCCGAATCCCGAAAAAAAATCCCGAAAAAATTTGGGAATCCCGAAAAATTCGGGTCCATTATAACCAATGGGGCCATTGAAGTCAATGGCAAAAATCCTCTTGAAACTTTGTGGGGGGCTGGGGGGGAGGGGGTTTGGGGTAGAGGCTCCAAACTTGGAGCGTGCTTACTGGAACCTCTCCCCAACATA
>NW_015160838.1:1216237-1266448 GCF_001447785.1 Gekko japonicus
TCATCTGGGTGGACCCCGTTTTGGGGCCCATAAAATTGTGCCCCTTGGTCCAATCGTCCTGAAACTTGGTGGGTATTTTGGGGAGAGGTTCCAGTAAGCACGCTCCAAGTTTGGAGCCTCTACCCCAAACCCCCTCCCCCCAGCCCCCCACAAAGTTTCAAGAGGATTTTTGCCATTGACTTCAATGGCCCCATTGGTTATAATGGACCCGAATTTTTCGGGATTCCCGAATTTTTTCGGATATCTATGCTTTACCGATATAGATATTCGGGTTTTTTCGGGTTTCCCGAAAAAATTCGGGTCCAGTAAACCCGAATCCGAATTTTTCTGAATTTTTTTTTTTTGCACACCCCTACTCCGGACCACGACAGAAGACAGGAGGGCCTGGCATGATGTGGTCCATGGGGTTGCGAAGAGTCGGACTCGACTGTGCAACTGAACAACAACAACAACAACAAAGGAAGTTTAAGACAACATTTGTGGATCCCTGGCAATACGCCTGCAGCAGAAGCACTCCTGTCAATACACTTCAAGGCTGAGCTCTGAAGAACATTCAGGCTCGGATCAATGACTGTCTAACAAACTGATGGTCCCCTCATAGTTCAGGGAGCAGCCGGAGAGCCGATCAGTTTTCTTCCGCTGGTTCAGAGAACATATGTAAGATAGAGCAGCGGGCTTCCCCAGCAATTGCAAGGGGCACAGATGAAGAGGATTCCAAGAAGGCAGAGAACAGCAGGAGGGGAAAGAGAAGAAAATAAGAATCCACCCTTTTTTTGGGGGGGCGAGGGAGATATTCTTTTAACAAAACTGACTGAGACCTAAACACCACGAGGGTTTCCATTTCTTCCTTTACCCGTATTAATTTTTAATATCAGTTAACCAAATGATAAAGTGAGGGACTCTGAGCTCATCAAGTTTTTAATTAAAGAGAGAGGAGAGGAAGGGGGAGAGAAACCCGGACTGAAAAATATGACGGTGAAGAAAAAATGGACACCCTGCACCCATTGATTAATCTCACAGGATAATTTTGGACTGCATCAGCCAGAAGACTTCAGATACAAAGACGGATGAATTCTGCAGCAGCTGCCTGCTTCATCTTTATTCTTCAGTTCGGGATGCTTACATTTGGCTAACTTACCTCAAAAAAGCACAGTGACAATTTGCTACTTTCCAGTCTTCAAATCACTCAGCTCCCCCAGAGTTGTAACTTGGTAACCCTATCTGGACTGCCACTATCCGGTCTTATAGTTAGGAGTTCCCACCAGTGTTCCCTCTAAGATGAGTTAGTGTGAGCTAGCTCACAGTTTTTTAGCCTCCGGCTCACACATTTTTGCCTTGGCTCAGGAAGGATGGCTCCAGAGCAAACTAATTGATGCAGTAGCCAAATCACTCGCTCACAACTTTAAAGCCGGTAGCTCACAAAGTAGGATTTTTGCTCACAAGACTACACAGCTTAGAGGGAGCATTGGTTCCCACTATCCAATGATCGAGACAACACATCAGTGTGGTGTAGTGATGAGAGTTTCAGACTAGGGTCTGGGAGGCCCAGGTTTGAACCCCCACTCTGCCCATGGAATCTCGCTGGGCGACCTTGGGCCAGCCTAACCTACCTCACAGGGCTGTTGTGAGGATAAAACAGAGGATCAGAGAACAATGTTGTGAATGCTGCTTTGGGATCCCGTTGGGGAGAAAAGTGGGGTATAAATTAGTTACGCACCATGGAGTGTACGCACAGGCACACACCCCACTTTGGAAGTTGCCTATCACACAGGCAGAGTGTCTGAGTGTCTTGTGGTAACTAAGGGGGGGGGTTTAAGGTGGGTATCAAAAATGGCACAAATTAGTGCTGTTAAAGTATGAAAAACGAGGGTGTGCAATCCAAAGCACGCGGCTTGGCTGCAAAGACAACTTGAACTCAAACATTGCAACCATCTGTTTCCTTTTGGAAAGCGCAGCAGACACAAATTAACTTTGACTTTCACCATGCATGGCTACATCCACCGTTCTAGCCTGCACGGCAGGGAGCCAATGGCTATCAAAGGCTTTTTTTGGGGGGGGGGGATAAGGCAGAACTGAAGTCTGCAGTGCCTGCATTTGTCAATAAGCAAAGCCTTGTCAAAGTCATTACCGACTTTAGCTAATTATATGCCTATCCTTATATCATCATTTGACTGGGGCAGATGTGGTTTTCTGGGTGCCAGCAGAGGAGGCGTCTTTCACCGAACGAATGACATTGGCTTTGGGGAACCTCTAGACATCTGTGTGCTTTTACACAGCGCCCTCCCCTCCAACTTCCCTTCTCACACCTGGATAATTCTAAAGCCCAAAGCAAAACATTTTCTCATTTTGCTATTTCACGCAATTGCCACAAGCAAGTCAGTACTGGAACCGCCAATCGCATGACAATCATAAGGGGAAGGACCCGTGATTCGTGTCCCTGGCCATCTGGCTCTCAGAATCACATCCCTACCATAGCTGCACACCTACTGAGAACTGACTGAGAGTCACAGCAACGCCCCCCCCATTTTCTCTTTGTACCCCCTCACGCTACCCAGGCTCATGCCAAGCATCATATGGAAATAAACCAGTACCTTGCCCAGTTCCATGGGCCCAGCCAGAGTACCTGGGGGTCTCCTCTTCTGCCGGCCACTGTGCCCCCCCTCCCCCCCCCGCCTGTGCATCCTCCCTGTCAATTTGTGACTCCTCCCACTGCCCACATTCCCAGCCTCATGCCCTTCACATATACGCCCGTCCCCTAATGACATTTATTTATATTTTATTTTTATTTATTTATTTGGATTTGTATCCCACCCCCCACCCCCACAGGGCGGGTTCCAACAATGTAAATATAATATATAATACAGATAAAGCCACTTAAAAACAACAGTATAAAATAGCACAAAATCCTAAAATACCATGTAAATTCTAATCAGATGTCTCAGCAATTAAGATGGAATTTAAAATTCAGGCCACTGACAGGGGGCCAGCCAGAGGGAGGGGACGTCCGCCCCCTTAACCACAAGCCAGGTGGAAGACCTCCATCTTACAGGCCCTGAAGAACTGTAATAAATCCCGCAGGGCCCTGATGTCATATGGGAGCTTATTCCACCAGGTGGGGGCCAGAGCTGAAAAGGCCCTGGCCGTGGTCGAGGCAAGTCGGACATCCCTGGGGCAGGGGACATTGGACAGGGCACAAAGCTGGGAATGCAGGTGGTGGGACAGCTCCCCAGCGAGTGGGCAGGTGGCAGCAGTGGGTCCTACCACCTTAACCCTGGGCAGCTGCCCCATATTGGAGTATGCTGATGCCAGCCCTGTCCATGGGTCCCTAGAATCACCAGGGGGGCTAGAATTTTGTCCCTCTAGCTAGCTGGAGCTTGTCAGATCTCAGAAGCTAAGAAGGTTTGGCCCTGATCAGCATTTGGAAGGGAAACCACCAAAGAACACCAGACTCCTGATGGGGATACAAGCAATGACAAACCACCTCTAACAGTCGCTTGCCTTGAAAACTTCAAGGGGTCAATATAAGTCAGCTATGACTTGACAGCAACCAAAAAAGAAGTATTTGAGAGGGAGGGAAGGCATGACATGGTACAGCCCGATATCATCTGAAACTAAGTAGGGGTGGTACTTGGGTGGGGCACCAAGTAGGACTCTGCAGAGGAAGGCAATGGCAAACCACCTCTTTTTCCCCCACCATAGAGAACAATGGAGGGGATGGGGGCAACCTGTTTGAGGGCCCGTAGAATTGGACCCCCTGGTCCAATGTTCTTGAAACTTGGTGGGTATCTTGGGGGGTGGGTCCAACAGCTACCCCAGGAGTTTGGAACCTCTCCCTCAAACCCCCTCCACTCCAGCCCCCAGAATATACCCTATGTTTTCACCATTGATTTCAATGGTTCATAGGATATAATGGGGACAAAATGGACATTCGGCTGGCCAAAAGACTCCTGAATTGGCTCCTACTGCCGAAATTGACATGCGGGGAATATTTCTGCCAGCCGAAATTGATTCTGCCCAATTTGGCCGAATCCGAATCGGGCCGAATTATTTTTTTTTGCACACCACAATTTAACAGCCGTTCCATGCGCCTCGGTGTTTAGTCATGCTGGCCACATGACCACGGAAATGTCTTTGGACAGCGCTGGATCTTCGGCTTGGAAATGGAGATGAGCACCGCATCCCTAGAGTTGGATTCGACTGGCTTTCGAGCAAGGGAAACCTTTACCTTTACCTTACTTATTCCCATGCTCCGGTGGGAGTAAAGCTTCTCTCTCATAGAGACAGGTCAGGAGGATTCTGTTTCCCACACCCACAAAGATTAAGGTTTCCCCCTGCCTGCCTATTCTTCAGGCACATCAGGAACCCAACCTATCTGGAGACGAAACATCAGGTGTTGGGGACATGAACTTTCCTTTGGGATGCCCCTCAGATGTGACTCGTTCGCACAGGGAGTCTTGTTTGC
This sequence comes from Gekko japonicus, assembly GCF_001447785.1. NCBI lineage: Eukaryota > Metazoa > Chordata > Lepidosauria > Squamata > Gekkonidae > Gekko > Gekko japonicus. Next base: position 1,220,700 of record NW_015160838.1, read on the forward strand.
TACATTTGAGCTCAGGAAAGACTCCTCACAACCCCTCAAGGTGGGAAAAATAGCATTTCTTTGCTCATCTGGAACTCTGGGCTCATCTTACTGTAGTGCAACTGCGGTTTCTGTAGGTCTGGCATATGGAAGCTAATCTTGGGATTTAGGGGGAGAAAAGTGGCTGGTGCCAAACTCATCCTGGCTTATACAGGGAGACTGGATTTGCTGGCATTCGGGGAACTGATATGAAAGCGGTTATTGCAAAAGCACTGCACTACGTACCTCGGCTGCCCGGGGTTGCAGAGTTGGCAGGGAGACAATTTTAGCTGAATTTAAACTATATTAAATTTATGTTTAATTACCACTCAATGTCACACTATACTCCCTAAGCAGAAGTTTACTTCAGCAGAACTTCATTAGGTATATCAAATGAATTTATCCATCTGTCATTTAAGCAAGGTTTTTGGTTGCTGTTGTTTTTTTTTGAAACTGCAAAAATAATGAAGGGATTCTGTCAAAAAGGAATGCAAAACAAACAAACAAACAAACCCACAGACACAGAAGGAAAACACACTTCCAGAACTCAGCATTGAGATGGTTTTTGTCAATATAAGGCCCAGTTCATAAATTTAACTGAAGTAGTATGACTCTACACCACCTCGCCCCACATAGCTAGGGTAGACTCCATTATTATTTACTGATTGACATCATTTATACACAACCCTTTTCCACAACAGGAACCCAAAGGGGCTTATCTCATTTGCCTCTCTTCCATTTCATCCTCACGAAAACTCTGTGAAGGGGGTTAGGCTTGAGAGCACATGACTGGTCCAAGGTCACTCACTGATCTTCCACAGCAGAGTGGGGATCCGATGCTGGGCCTCCAACACTCTGAACACTACACCACGCTGGCACTAACCACTGTACAGCACTGGCAACACATTACAACATGGCAGCATTCCTAGCATAATATGTTAGTGCATGGATCTGTCCTGTGTGCATGAATTCATGTGCATTGCCAGAAATAAATATGTAACCACCACGGGATGTGCACACGCCACAGAGCTGCAGGTAGTGTGCAGGGCTGAGCCCACACGTGAAACGATGGAACCTCCTCCTTCTAAACCAGTGTTTCTCAAACTGTGGATCGGGGACCCTAAAATGGGTCATGTCTCTCACACAGGAGGGTCACAAGGAACAGGGTGAGGAGACTCTGGGAAACTCAACATCAACTTTGGGTTTGCCTCTGGCAGAATATGTAAAATATTCGTGAAATGTTAGCATTTTAAGAGACTAACAAGATTTTGGGGGTATAGGCTTACCGAGAGTCAAAGCTCCCTTTGTGAGATAACCATCTTTGTATCTGACAAATGGAGCTTTGACTCTTGAGAGCTAATACTCTAAAAATTTTGTCGGTCTCACCCTGACCTGGATAGCCCAGACAAACCTGATCTCATCAGGTCTGGGAAGCTAAGCAGGGTCGACTCTTGCAATTACTTGGATGGGAGACCTCCTTGGAATACCAGCAGCTGGGAGGCAGGGGCAGGCTTTGTTCAGCCACCTCTCTGAATATCCTCCAAGCCCCCAATAGGGGTCAGTCACCAGAGGTCGCCATGACTTCCAGGTGCACTTACAGTCAGTCACCAGAAGAAGATGATGAAGAAACTGGATTTATACCCTGCCCTTCACTACCCGAAGGAGCCTCAGAGTGGCTTACAATCCCTTTCCCTTCCCCTCCCCACAACAGACCCCCTGTGAGGTAGGTGGGGCTGAGAGAGCTCTTTCCAGAACTGCTCTTTCCAGAACAGCACTGAGAGAACTGTGACTGACCCAAGGTTACACCAGCAGCTGCATGTGGAGGAGTGGGGAATCAAACCCAGTTCTCCCAGATTACGCGCTCTTAAACACTACACCACTACAGAGGTTGCCATGACATCCAGGTGCACCACACACACACGCACACATGGAAAAAACTTTGATGGTATCTTAAGGTGCTACTGGTCCCAAATCTACTCTTCTACTGCAGATCAACATGGCTACCCTCCTGAAAGTATAGTCATGAAATTTAACCTGCTGCTCAGTGTATTTAGAAATACTGAAATGATTTCAAATGGTCACTGTACCACAAAGTTTGGAAAAGGGTGGGTAGGCACAGGATCCTTTATGAAGCAGTGAGAGGGCCAGTGTGCTGGTCAGAACAGCGAGCTAAGACTAGACAGACACCAAACTGGGAGGAGCAGCGAACACGCCAGAAGATACAGAATTCAATGGGATCTGAACACGCTGGAAAAGTGGGCGGATGTGAACAAGATACAATTTAACAAGGGTAAGTGCTGAGTTCGACACCTGGGTAACAAAAATGAGGAACATGAATACTGGATGTGGGATACACTTCTGGGTAGCAGCGTGTGTGAGACTGGGGTACAGGTGGACCACAAGTTAAATATGAGCAGTCGGTGTGATGCAGTGACAAAAAAAGGCTAATGCAACCTTGGGGTGTATCAACAGAGGCATAACATCCAAACTGCAGACATGTCACAGTCCCGCTGTATACTGCATTGGTCAGGCTGCACCTAGAGTGTCGTGTGCAATTCTGGAGGCCTCACTTCAAAAAGGACAGAATGGAGCGGGTGCAGAGGACAGCAATGAGGATGACCGAGGGCCTGGAGACCAAGCCCTATGAGGAAAGGCTGAGGGACTTGGAAATATTCAGTCTGGAGAAGAGGAAATTGAAGGGGGACAGGATTGTTCTCTTGAAGTATTGGAAGGGCTGTCACTTTGAGGAGGGCAGGGAGCTGTTCCTGTTGGCAGCAGAGGAGAGGACTCGCAATCATGGGTTTAAGTTAAGGGTGGAAAGGTACTGGCTGGATATTAGGAAAAACTTATTTACAGTAAGAGTTGTTCAACAGTGGAATCAGCTCCCTCAGGGGGTGGGACTAGATGGCCTGCATGGCCCCTTCCAACTCTGTGGTTCTGTGTTTCTATGAGACCCAAGGTTCAACTCCCCATTCAGCCAAAAAGCTCACAGGGTCACCAGGGGCCACTCTCTCTCCCTTCCTAACCTGCCTCATGGGGTTGCTGTGAAGGGCAAGCGGAGGAGGGTCATACCATGCTCACTGTCTTGAATTCCTTGGAAGAAGGGTGAAATAACAATGGGATAGATAGGCTGATATTAATTTTTGTACATATTCATCTTCAGAATTTGAGGGATACCACATCTGCCACTCAGGGGTCCCTAGAGTTTATTTATTTTTGTGTATTTATTTAAACTTTTATACCCTGCCTTCCCTCATAGTTCAAGTCGGCTTCAAAGGATAGTAGCATTTCCTTCAGATGCATCTACCACTGACTGCACTCAAACTGCACAACCCTCCCATTCTCATTTTATTAAGTTTCTAGTCCTTATGACAACTGTGGTGAGAAGACAAAAGAAGAGAAGGAGAAGAGATTGGATTTTATATCCCACCCTTCACTACCCAAAGGTGTCTCAGAGCAGCTTACAAACTCCTTTCCCTTCCCCCGCCCCCACAACAGACACCCTGTGAGGTAGGTGGGGCTGAGAGAGCTCTTGACAGAAACTGTTATCAGAACTACGGCTTGCCCAAGGTCATCCAGCCAGGTGCAAGTGGAGGAGTGGGGAATCAAACCCGGTTCTCCCAGATTAGAGTCCATATTATACAACAGCTAAAGAAAGCAGTAAGAACACAGTAATTTTCTATACAAGTTGATAGTATATTCTTAATATATTATATAGCATTCTTTGGGAAAATACCTCTTTTTTGCTCTCCTTGTTTTGTTCAACCTCAATATCTATAGGGTTAGTTCCATTTGCTTCTTCCATTTCATCCTCACTAGAAAATAAAGAGGAAGGCAATGCCATATTATTTGTTCATAATTGCATATATATCTTTTAAGCATGTACCATAAAACCCATACACAAAGAAATATTTTTAGTCACAGTTTTTTCTCATTATGATAGATGCCAGTACAAAAATAAAAGGGAAATCACAAGAACATTTAAAGGAAATAGTTTTTCTTTTTCAATTAGGAAATATTGATCTCCGAGGACACGGTTTCATAGAGGTTAAGTATAAAACAGCAAGGCTGATTCCAATATTAAGAGGATCAGATCACCTTATATTTTTAAAAAGCCTTCCTGCTATACCTATGTGGTCCTTTTCTCAATAGGTATCACAAAGGCACCAAAACTACAAAGTGGCTGCATTTGGACATGGGATGGAGAAAGTGTGGTGAGAACGTTCTCTCCCCAACACCACACTACAACTTGGGGCACCCAACAATTCTAACAGGCAAAATGGAAAAAAGAAAGTACTTCAGGCAACGTGTAACTAACCTGTGAAACCTGTCAGGAGGAGGAGGAGGAGGAGGCGGGCTTTGGCCTCTGTTCCTTAGCTTATAGGTGAGAAAGAGAGAGAGAGAGGGAGACAGACAGAGACAGTTTGGTGTAGTGGTTAGGAGTGTGGACTCTAATCTGGGAGAACCAGGTCTGATTCCCCACTCCTCCACATACAGCTGCTGGTGTGACCTTGGGTCAGTCACAAGTTCTCTCAGAACTGTTCTATCACAAGCAGTTCTCGAAAGAGCTCTCTCAGCTCCACCTACCTCACAGGGTGTCTGTTGTGGGGGGGGGGAATTGTAAGCCACTCTGAGATTCCTTTGGGTAGTGAAGGGTGGTGTATAAATCCAATCTCTTCTTCTTATTCTCAAGGGACACCTAGGCTGGCCTCGGTGGGAAACAGAATTCTGGACTAGGTTGACTAAAGGCTACATTCTCCTCCTCCTCTATCTAATGTTAGCAAGGCTGTTGTACATTAGGGTTATACAATTGTTCTTGGTGAACTCCTGCTAGTCCATTAAAACTTGGAGGAGGATCCCTCACAAGAAGCTATTTTGCTTTAAAGCTTTGGTACAAGCTACAGCACAGGCTTGTGCTTCAGATGAGTCAACCAGCCAATTGGTTTTTAAATCTGCATGGCAAACAAATCAGATTTTTCTATTAAATTCCAATGCTTTCTTCCCACCACCTTTTTTCCCATCTAAAGGAAGGAACCACCTATTTTCCCTATAAAGGAAGGAACCACAGGTGACTGATTATATCAGCCAGGCACATCCAAGCATATGTTCAACAACCTGTTGTTTGGTTGTTCATTTTATTTTTTCGTTTCAATTCCTGGCAGGGCAAAATACAGTCCACTAATAATAATAATGGGTTATCAAATTTAAATCAAGTCCAATTGTGATCAAACCATTAAGGATGCTGAGACTTCTAAAAAAAATCCAACATACTGAAATATGTATCTCATAACATTAAAATAATCCTGACTACAAAATACATTGGCATTTTATATATTTTAGATTAACCCACTGCTGCCATTTGCAATACCAGCCATACAGGGCAAAGTTGCTCACCGAGCTGAAAACTGCTGGGATGAAGCTATTTCCATCCTGGGTTCACAATATGAATGTAAATCACTCTGAGCCACAACAGCCAATATTGGAGCCTCCAGTCAGAAGCAATATACATTATTACTCAACGTGAGGAATTAAAACAACAGTATATAGCCGATCTCCATCATGAGAGCTTCCTAGCAGCATCTGGCCGGTTGGAGGTGCCCCTTACTAAGAGAACTACAAAACGAGCCATCTTCACAATCGCCAACTTTTTCTTTAATAAGAGCTACTTCTGAATAATGAAAAACATTGCAAGCTAGTCCCCCCCAACATATTACCTAATTCTGAGAAACAGAACACAGATTAGGAAAAGCACAAGAAATGAAGCCACCAGTGAAGCAGCACAGAGCAAAGTCCTATGAAATAAAAGCTTTGTCTTTTTAACAAAAAAGAATTTAGAGTGGCTCTTTATTGGATCTTTTACTGCATCTCCTAGAGGATGTGGAAGCTACTCCGCAGAGGGCTAATGCAACAGGTTGGACCCAAAGGTGGACCCAATCCCCCCCCCGAAAGTGGACCCCAAGAGCCCCCCCCCCAATTTTCCTGAGGATTTCCCCATGAAGCAGAATTTCAGGGGATCCATGTGCATCACCACAAGGAGGAGGTAGGGATATCATACACCACAGGCTTCTCAGTATCCCATCCAGAGTTTTTAAATTTAACTTTGGGAGAGGACAGCCTAATTATCCTGTGTGCGTCTCCAGTGGATGGCCTCTTCTGCAGTATCAAAGGTATGTAGCAAGGACAGCCAGTAACCAGTACAAGTCGTGATGAGAACAATGCAGGAGCAAAAGGAACTGGAATGGGGGGGGGGAATGGGAGAGGAAGGGGCAGCAGTCCAGAGGACTAGCTGGGGCAATAGCAGTGCGCTTGATTCCGTGGGCTCCCTACTCATTTCATTCACGTTGGCAGTTAGTAACCTAACTTTTCTCCCTGACAGGGAGCCCAAGTGACTTATAAAAAGGTAAAGGTTTCCCTTGCTCGGAAGCCAGTCAAATCTGATTCTAGGGGGCAGTGCTCATCTCCGTTTCCAAGCCAAAGAGCCAGCGCTGCCTGAAGACGTTTCCGTGGTCATGTGGCCGGCATGACTAAACACTGAGACTCACGGAACGCTGTTACCTCCCACCGAAGCGGTACCTATTTATTTACTTGCAATTTTTTTGTTTTTGAACTGCTAGGTTGGCAGGAGCTGGGACCAGAGACGGGAGCTCACTCAGTCACGTGGCACTAACTGCCGAACTACAGACCTTCCGGTCTGTAGCTCAGCATCTTAACCTCTAAGCCGCCATGGCCCTTCAAGTGACTTATAGAAACGGCCAAATTTAAATTTAAATATACAGTTGCATCAAACAAAATTCAATTTAACCACGAAGGGGAGGGGGACACAAGGCCACATCTTGAATAGACTCTGAACCTTGTAGGGCAGCTCACAAAATGGCTGTCATTCAGAAACTACGAGCCCTTGGGCTCATGCCTCTGGCTATCCTCAGGGTTTTTAAGCATTAGTACAACTTCCATTTTCTGTGACCTGCTAAGTTTTCTGGGCAAATTCTGATCGCCGCTGAGCTGCCCTCCCTTCCCTATTGAGGAATAAACTACCCTAAGTACCATATATAAACCAAAGGAAGCACTTCAACCAACCAAGATAGCTAATCTAATCTCTGGAAGTCACCGCTGCTAATAATATTTAACTTTGAAAAATTGCATACCATTTTGTGTCATTCTGTGGCTAGACCTAACAAAAAATGGTACTCCAGGGCTTGTATTTCTGGATCCTCCGGACCTATTGCAGCCTGTCTGGCTATCAGGCTCTTATAGGTACGGAGGATCCAGAAACAAAAGCCACAGAATACCATTTTTTGTTAGGTCCAACCAAATCAGTAAGAAGGCCTCGCAACTGCTGATCTGCGGGTCTGCATAGAGCTCTTTGTAGGATGCCAGCAGGTGGACTAAATTCTGACCAGAGGGACCAAGGCTACAATCCAGCAAGCTAATTCGAGTTCTTAGGCTTTGCTCATTCCAATGGAATATTAGAACAGAGTTCAAATTAATGTTCCAATCCCATCTACAATTCAGAACTACTGTACCGGGTACAGCTGAAATGCGATGTGCCACGTAAGAAGCATTACAAGAGTACAGAAATGTATTGGATCAGCTTTTAATATATGCACAGGCTTCAGATCCAATGGAAAAGAACAGTACACCTTTCCCAACAATCCATGAAATTAAAAACATACTGTAGAAGCCTGGGTGACAGAAACCAATGTTATTTTCTCCTAATCTTGTTTAGAATTCCTTCCAGCGACAGTGGAGTCTTCATCTATATAGTGTAGAATATTATTTACTTTCCAACTCCAGTTTACACAAATTAGGTGAAAAGAACTTAATAACCTGTGCAGCTATTTTGCAGGGGGCACTGGTTCCAAGGCAAGCTGAACTAATGTGTTACTATACAAATGAACAGCCAGGGTATGCAATTGCTTTTTAAAAAACAGATACTGTTTTTGCATCTAGCGTTAGCGTTTGCATATCGTGTCTATTACAAAAAGCCATGCTTCATAGAGTCCTCCTTTTTTTCTTTTTCTTTTTTGTCCTGCAAGGAAAATTCATTCAGGTGTGAGATTGCAAGCAACCCACATGCAGATCACCATGTTTGAGGATGGTCTACGTACAATCGGTATAGACACACCTGTGAGATTATCATAAAGTGAACTGCAGCCAGAGATCTTATCATTGGGGAGCCCATAGGAAACTGCAGAACAGAATGCACCCTAGGCTGAGGTCCAAGTAGACACGATAACACACAATGGATTTCTACCAGTCTACAGAAGAAGAATAGGTTTTTATTCCCCACTTTTATCTAAGAAGTCTCAAAGTGGCGTACAATTGCATTCCATTCCTCTGCCCAGAACAGATACCTTGTGAGGGAGAATCAAAGAATCGCTTGTGGGACTGAGAGAGTCCTGAGAGAAGCCGGCTTGGCCCAAGGTCACCCAAGCAGGCTTCATGTGGAGGAGGAGTAGGGAATCAACGCCAATACTCCAGATTAGAGACTGCCATTCTTAACTACTACGCCATGTTGGCTCTCCATAGAGGGCAAATTGAACGTTCCGCCACAATTGAAAGCAGGGCCACACAGAAAGAGAAGAGAGAGAAACCCTTCCATTTCCCCTCCACAGTTTTGCTAATCAAAACTGGGCTCCCCATGCTTTCATTAGCATTTTATAGGAAGATGGATTTCGAACGACACCATCTTTTTCACTTCAAAATGGTAACTCAAAACGGAATGGGGGGGGTACATCTTCTCTCTCCTCCACCCAGACTGGTTTCAGAAAAGGGGGCTGGCAGTTTGTGCTGGGAGGGGAGGGGAGGGGAGAGGAAGTGCCTAGTTCCCTGCTATAAATCTTTACTTGGATTTGGTTTGGGCCATACCCTCTCCCATCTGAAGATCTGGTAACCTTTGCTACTTAAAACTTCAACACTTAGAAGTACAGATATCTGAACGAGATTTGGGGGGGGGGAGAACACACAATATGTAAGATGCCAGCTTTCAAGGCTCAAAGCTTCCTTTGTCAAGTATGGGAGCTCTGACTCTCAAAAGTTCACCCCCCCCCAATCCCACTCTTTGATTGCAGGTCAACATGGCTACCCTCTGAAATTATCCTCATAATCTGCAGCCCGTAATCGGCAGTTCCCCGGCAAGGCGGGATATAAATTGAAAATAATAAATAAATAACAAACGGTCATTTACTTAAGTTTGTGCATAAATTCTGCTCTAGTCCTGCTTGAGTAAAGCAGAAGACCCACAAACAACATAAAGATGAGCCATAAAAATGAGGCACGAAATAGACTTTGCTCCCCCCCTCCACCTTTTTCTAACACTAACAGCAAAGCAGGTGGAAGTGCTCTTGGGGAAAAAGAAAAGAAAAGAGAGACCTAACAAAACCTGCTCAGGTTTGACTGTGACAGTTTTGAGACAACCGTGTTGAAGCTAGAAAAGTGTCAATCTGACGCCCTGCAGAAGTCGCTTATGAGACAAGGATCTGCAGCTTCCTGAGCTGTACAGATCTCTGCTCCGATTACCATAAGCAGCCGCTGCAGACTGCAACCCTTAAGGGCAACAGGGTTGCTTTAATCATATCTGTACATTCAGACATTGCTTGTCTGCAGAAACAATTTTTTTAAAAAAGAAGCACTGGCTGTAATGGCTCTTGCCGTCCAGAGATCATAGCTCATTTCAATGATATATTTAATACGAACAGCCCACCACCACCACCACAGCTTTCCAAATTTGCACACACGTCTCAGGCAGCTCACAATCATTAAAGCCAGCATGACCTAGACCCACAGTTTTGGTGTTACTGCTGAAACCACTGCAAAGCTGGCAAAAAATTAACAAAAAAAAACTAACATGTGCCAGCCGGGCCCCTTCCTGAATTATAGCAGTGGAATCACCATCTCCATAGCAACAGGCTCTCAGACTATTTCAAATCAATATTCCTGCATTGCAAGAACACTGAATTAATGCAAAAAATCTAGACTCGGGTGTATCTTCAAAGAACATTTCCGGGGACCAAACCTACAGAAACAAACCTCCAGCCCTACAGAATAAGGAAAGGACAGATGGACTGCAGAACCAATGGCTGCTACCCACTCCTGAGCCTGCTTCTCATTGGGAACTCTTTTACGTCTTCTGGTTGCCTGCCCATGGAATAAGCAATACAGAACTGGTTGGATGACCCCTACCAAAAGGGCCAAAAAATATCTAAATCACTGTATGTGGTAGGCCTTTCAACTGCAAAATTTTTGCCTGATGACTGTAATGCGATACTTAATCACAAGCATGGTCTTTTATAGAGCCTAAATTTTATAAGCAATAGTACAGAATTACTCATGCATTGCAAAAAAAATAAGAAAAAGATCATATTCCTTCCAGTTTAGGAATAAAGCACAATTGAGAAAGTAGCACAGTGCTACGAGAAGGGAAAGAAAACCCTGAGCAAGGATCACACTTTCCAGAGAATCCAATCTCACAAACAAGGAATTTACACGTTGGCTGCAGTTTCCTACAAACACGCCTGCAGAAACATAACAGATCCCGCAGGGTCCGGATGTCACCTGGAAGAGTGTTCCACCATGCCAGGGACAGGGTCGAAAAGGCCCTGGCCAAGGCTAAACGAATGCCTCCAGGGACCACCATAAGATGCTGTTGAGAGGTGCACAGGGTTCTCTGGGGACCATATGGGGAGAGTCGCTCCTGTAGCACTAAGACCTTGAATCTGATTCCGTATACAACTGGTAGCCAATGCAGGTGGCGCACTACTGGCTGTATGTGCACCTGCACAGGTGCTCCAGACAGGAGGCACACCGCTGCATTTTGCACCAGCTGAAGCTTCTGGATCAGGGACAAGGGCAGCCCTGTGTAGAGTGAGTTGCAGTAGTCTAGTCCAGAGGCGACCATTGCATGGACCACTGTGGCTAGATCGCAGGGGGAGAGGTAAGGGACCAGTTGCCTGACCAGATGAAGATGGTAGAAGGCTGACTGGGCAACTGATATGACTTGGGCCTCCATAGAAAGTGAGGCATCCAACGTCATACCTAAACTCCTCACCACTGGCATTAGTGTCTGAGGTGCCCCATCAACGGGTGGCAAGTGAATTTCCAAGGCGCCCCCCCCCCCCCGCCCCCGGAGGCACAGGACCTTCATCTTCACTGGATTTCGTTTCAGTTCAGTTCATTTACTCAGCAGCTGTGTTTGTGATGGGGTACATCCACAATGAGCACATCTGTACATTTGAACAACAGAAGTCCTTCAATGCCCAAGAGCCCTGGCCATGCTTTCAACGGAGGATGAGCACTTGAGAGGTGAAACAATGGTACACCCACAGCAAACACAACTAGCTGTGTGAAGATTTGTTTGGACAGACACTGTGGCTGCACAGTGACCCTGTACCAAGGGTCCCCAACCTTTTTGAGCCTGTGGGTACCTTTGGAATTCAGACACAGGGTGGGGGGCCCAAACCACAAAATGGCTGCAACAAGAGGTGGAGTCAACCTTAAATGGCCACTGCAGGAAGTAGAGCCACACATAGAGGAAGCTCAAGTGCAGGGGGTAAGAGTGGTAATTTTTTAAAAAAACACACACAAGAGGAGTGTGAGAAAGAATAAAACCAACACTGTTTTGGCTGTTACCACCAAATAATCTAGATACACTATGTCTACAGCATTGCCAGAATCAACTATTTTAGTAACTCTGTCAAAAAAGGAGATAAGGTTGGTCTGTCATGACTTGTTATTTTAATCTGTGTGGCTGATCCAATCACCAGTAGCCAATCAGAAGCCCTGCTGGGCAAGCGTCCCACTTGGTCCTATCCACTTTCTAAAAACACTTGGTGGACGCCAGTAAAGGTAGCAGTGGGCACCGTGTTGGGGACCAATGCCCTATGCAATAGGACTCTAAAAAGAAGGGGGACTATAAAAATAGGACTCTAAAAAGAAGAGGGCCATAAAACACAAGAGATGCTTACATTATCAGCTCAAGAGAAGAGGAAGCGTTCCCAGCAACATGGCAACCATTTGCATAGCGGCAGAAAGTTGACAAGCTTTGTTCTTCAAGTGCTTTGAAAAAGTACAACCCCCTAGTTTGCATAATATTACCCATCGAATATCCACCTTTTCCACCTTGCACCCATCTTGAGTAGCACTGCTATTTAAAATGACTGAAACAAATTTGTGCCAGTATCTCAAATCGGCTATATTTCTGTATGCAACTCCCCTCCCCCCCAAAAAAAAAATATAAGGGGGCTATTAGGAAGGTCCCCAAAAGTCTATTGTTCTGTAAAATGTGCAAACAGAACTATTTTGGAGAGAATTCTTTTAGAGGGAGTAAAGCTGTGGTTGTGATGGATCAGCTCAGGAGCTGACCTTTGCCAGAGATAATGTGTCCTTTTCCTTCCAGATCTTCAGTCCCAGCCTCACTGCATTATGTTGTTTTCCTAAGGATCTTTGGTGTTAAGACTCAAATGTTATCACGTTTTGTAATCTGCTTGCTGATTGACTAAATAGCTTTGTTTCACCAGGAATCTCTGCAGTCAGATACAAACACTATCATTCAAATGTCACCAAGTTTTGTACTGGGCTTTGATTGACCAAATAATTTTAGCACATTTGGGAGTCTGGCCCTGAGTCACAGTGAGAAAGGGGGACTAAAAAAAGCAAATAAATATTTATCTGCACAGTAGACGAATTAAGCGGGCAAAATATCTAGATCCTCATCTCCAGATCCTTAACCTTGCAATATCTAGATCCTCATCTCCAGATCCTTAACCTTGCAAGTCCATTTACACACTTACCTTTCCTCCCGCTCTCTTTTCTGTTTTCTTGCATGACGGTCCATAACACTCGTTTTAGTTCTCGTTTTTTTCCATGAGTAGTAGAACTTCACCAGGCTCGCTATCGACTTGTCTGGAAGCTGAGAAACACAGAAGATGGGTGTCACCAGGACTCTTGCCGTGTTCCAGTTCTGGACTAGAGTGCCTGGGAAAGTTCCACAATCCCACTCTGAGCAGAAGCCACCCACCATCATGTTGTGGTGCCGGCAGAGCAGGGTTGCCAACCTCCAGGTGGGGCCCAGAGATCTCCTGGAATTCCAAGTGATCTCCAGATGATAGGGAACAGTTCCCCTGGAGAAAACGGCCACTTTGGAGGGTGGATTCTATGACACCATAGCCCGCTGAGGTCCTTTCCCTCCCCAAACCCCTCCCCCTCTGAAGGCTCCATCTCCTAATCTCCAGGAATTTGCCAAGTCAGAGCTGGGAATCTTATATTATCCTCAGAAGTGCAAACCAATTCTGTTTATGCCTGACCTCAGAATGTAAAGTGCCAAGAGCACAATTGCCCAGCGGTGCCACATCTTGGTGCTGCTCCAGAAACCGAGTGCAAATTAATTGGCATCTTGGATACTTTTCCAGAAATGGTCCAGCTTTTTTTTTGGGGGGGGGGTATTTTTTTGTACTTTTTTCCTTTGGGGGAGGGAATCCAATATTTTTGGCTTCATTATTACCTATGGGGAACCTTTCTGGGAGACTGGGATGGTGTTTTTAAAAAGGTAATGGCGCCAAAATTGCAGGGGAGCTCCTGGTGCCTCTCCTTTAAATAATCCCCAAATTTCAAGTCAATTGGACCAAGGGGTCTAATTCTGTGGGCCCCTCAACAAGGTGCCCCCGTTTGTCCTCCATTGTTTCCTATGGAGGAAACCCACAAAAATGTAAAACCAAGAATTCCGTGTGGGCCCCCCCATAGAAACACTATTGGAGAAGCCAGAGCTATTACAATGTAAAATGTAAGAATCTGAATGTACATAAAATGTGAGATTCTCGATATAAAAACACAAGAACCCCCCCCAAAGTGAATCTAACACAAAGCAACTTCACCAAAGAACAAACTTTTTTCATATGTGTTTGTGTATGTCTGTGTGCGCGCACATGTGAGTGTGTGTGTGTGTGTGCGCACGCACCCGGAAGTCACGGTGACCACTGGTGACTGACCCCTACTGGGGGCCTGGAGGATATTCAGAGAGCTGGCTGAATAAAGCCTGCCCCTGCCTCCCGACTGCTGGTATTCCAAGGAAGTCTCCCATCCAAGTACTTGCCAGAGTCGACCCTGCTTAGCTCCCAAGATCTGACAAAATCGGGCTTGCCTGTATTAATGGTGCAGCTTTTGTGGCAACAGCCAGTGCCTTAAGTCACAGAACAGGAGGTACACTTCAAAAGAAAATGCTTCTGAAGTGCTGGCTGAAGCTTCCAGCTCTTGTATTTGTTTCCGTTCACTTGGCCTTTCAGTGGCCAACCTTCCATTTCACAGTGTGACACCTTCTTTTTCCAGCTCTCACCGTTTCCTTTGCCCTCAACACTACACTGCTTTAGTCAGGCTGCATTCTCACTTACTTAACGACTAATTACGTTATCAATTGTTCTGCTTTCGCTTCTAGTCAAGCCTGCTTCAGAAGGCGCAATTTGCAATTAAGGAGCCGCCTCTCAATTTTTTGCTTTTCTGTTGTTGCTTCAAAAATGAAAAGGCGTGCTTACGGCCCACATCGTATTTGAATTTTGCAAACTCCAGTCTTCTGCCCAAATGCCTTCTCCTGCTTATGAGTGCAGACTCAAATTAGTGCACTTGCAAAAATGGACATAAGGTGAGGCGGCTAACCCTGGCCTCTCTAGCCCTGTCTCAGCATTTCTTAACTATTGATTGTTGCATTCCCAGTGGGATGGCTTCTATTTCTTCTTCCAGCAGGCCAGTGGTATGTCTGACACCAGCTATTCCTATCCTGGTCCTACAAAAGTGAGCAAACCATCTTAAACTGGATGCAGACTAGGGCTGCCAGCTCTGAGCTGGGAAATATCTGGAGAGTTTAGAGGTGGAGCCTGCAGAGAGCAAGGTTTGCAGACAGGAGGGACCTCGGTGTGGTCCAGTGCCATAGAGTCCACCCTCCAAAGCAGCCATTTTCTCCAGGGGGAGCTGATCTCTGTAATCTGGAGATCAGTTGTAAAAGCAGGAGATCTCCAGGTTCCACCTGGAGGTTGGCAGCTCTAATGCAGACAGTGAGGTCTTAAGATCATGGCCTAGAAGATCTGTTCCCAGCTCCTAATGCCCAGGCACACTTTTTGGGGGGTTAAACATCCAGTCTGATAAAGCGTTTTGAAGAAGCTCGTTCTATGTGCCATGTTACTTTGGCATTTCACTTCTTCGGTAACTACTAAGAATGTGTGATTGTTATCCTCTTCCCCCTCCCCATCCGCACACATAAACACATCCTTAATTTTGAAGGATAAGGGCTGCTCTAATTATCAGGTTTTATGGTTACATTTCAGCTGGCTATGCAGAGCAGTTGATTCTTTGTTGCTCAGGGATCCCACGCTGGATTGATTTTTTTTGCAAGGCGCGGATGTAAATCAAGCAGGCACAGGCATCGGACTATATGCGCCTCTTTAAATCGTTAAGATTAATTATATTTGTGCAACACTTTCCTCCAAGGAAGCCAGGGCACATCCTCCCTTCTCCAGTTTAGCCTCACAACCACACTGTGAGGCCATTTAAGCTAGCCAAGGTTACCCGTGGAGCTTGGTAACAGAACGGGGATTTGAACTCGAGCCTCCCTGATTCTAGCTCGATCATCTGCTCACTGTGCCACACTAGCACAAATGGGTACAAGGAGCAAGGCCACTCTCACAGGCCCCGGACACTGAGTTTACACTGATGTGCAGCTGTACCTCCAGATCAGGGGTGGCTAAACTATGGCTCGGGAGCCACATGTGGCTCTTTTATACATATCGCAGGGCTCTTTTTGTAGCAGGAACTCCTTTGCATATTAGGCCACACACCCCTAATGTAGCCAATTCTCTAAGAGCTTACAGAGCTCTTCTTACAGGATTGGCTACATTAGGGGTGTGTCACTTAATATGCAAATGAGTACCTGCTACAAAAAGAGCCCTAATTGTGCGACTCCTGGCAGGGCAGCTGGGGAAGCAAACAAATATCACTGGACAAATAAATATCATTATCAATATCTGCTTTTACCGCTTTTGTTATCATTTTTGCAGTCTCATTTAATGTTAATAAAAAGCAAATTTGCATATTTCCCAGCAAAAACATGTAATATTTGTTCACGTCTTGTGGCTCTCAAACATCTGACGTTTAGTCTGTGTGGCTCTTACGTTAAGCAAGTTTGGCCACCCCTGCTCTAGATGGTCAAGCAGCTGTGGCGAAAGCAGGTTGGTATGCCTCGTACTAAGAGCAGCGAGAGAAATCCAGCTAACCAGAGGAAGGCAACCACCGACGTGCATATCAGACAGTGGCACCCCACTTTATTTTAGTCAGCCTGGCAGTGCCCTCCTCCACCTCCAAAGGAGGGGTGTGGAGTTGGAATAGACTCAAGTCAAAGCTGGGATTCAGAAGGAAAGTCTGGAAGCCAGTAGGACGGGGGGGATCCCCTCCTGTAAAGCAGCAATTGCTTAAAATTAGAACTAGGAGTGTGGACCATCCGTGAAAATGTGTGTGTGTAAACCCTTGCACTGGTGCCTCCATGCTCCCCTAGAATTCTGCTCACAAAGTGTTTTCCCCCCATCCATAATCGCATGACTAAGCGCATGCATCAAGCAAAACCATTGACTTGCACAACCACACAATCCTCATCTTCCTCCTCCCACACCCCCCCCCCCTTTGGAAGGACACAGATAAATGTTGAGGGGAGCGGCACTCAGGCCAAAGGAAAGACTGCCTTTCCCGGTTTTGAAGTCCTCATCCCCAAGTGAAATGAAACGTAAGCGCGTTCGCTCCATTTATCTTTTGTTAACCCCACCCCTGCCATATCTTCCTCAATATCTAGACTGTAAACTCCTTAATGCAGGGAGCTGACTCTTCTTTTGCTTTTATTCAGCATCGACGGGGTGCCACGGGGATGATCTGAAGTGACAGGAAGACCCCACAGATGTCCTCGCGGTAGGCTTCTAAATGTCAGAAGAATGAATTTCTGAGGAGGATTAGGAAAGCCCTTTCCTCCGACAAACTTTACGAGAAACCCCAACCACTCTGACATCTTTGGAACCATCTGCTCAATTTCCCCCCACTACTGGCTGCAGAGCAACGGACCGCACACAGAGACGTCAGCTTCGCTTTTTGTTCCAATTTCTTAAATATGCCAATAAGGGATCATTTTTATCTGGCCGAGAAGCATGCAAATGTAAAAGTCAAAGGTCTGCACATGCAAAAGAAGGGCACCTTTAAGTCTCACACGTAGGCACAAAGCTGTCTTCTACGGAGTCAGCTCCTCGGCCCACCAACAACACTCTTTGTCTGCTTTGCCTACATTTGGCTCTGAGGTCTTTCGCATCACCTACTGTCTGATCCTTTGAACTGGAGATGCCGGGGAGTGAACCTGGGACCTTGCGGTCACAAAGCAGACGCTCTGCCACTAAGCCACCCCCAAACCTCAACCCACCCAAAATCTAGACTTCTCTGCAAATTTCTGCCTGCCAAACTGTTCCACTTGATGAGTACTTGAAGGCATAGTAAGGAGATTCCAGCAAGGTACACTTCGGTTCTTAAAATTCCCTCCTTTCGTTAAACATAAAAGTCAACATTTGCTTGTCGCAAAAAGGCAGAAGTTGGATAGGATGAAGACACAACTCAGCACTGGCTTATCGGAGAGAGAAAGTGCTTAAGCAGATCTACCCGCATGCTGCAACAATAGTTTTTTCCACCCAACTCCGCTCTATATCATTGGCTACCGCCAGGGGCAGCTAATCGATAAAGATAAGTCAGCCAAACATTGGGGGGTGGGAGAGAAGGAAGAATTCAACATGGGGCAGGCATTTTTTTACTTTAATTCTGGCAACAGACCCACGTCAAGCAGCACATCTAGTTCTGCCCTTAAAAAAAAAAGTTAGGTACACAGAGCTGAGAATGCCTCGGAAGAAGGGAGAGGGAGCGCGTTAAGACAGCCGATTAAGCCAGCAGCTTTGGCAAACCCAAATTAGTTACAGCTGTTGCTCCCACTAATTAACAGCACACAGCTTTTAGTGTGACCCTCAGTCTCCGGTGGATATAAATATTAAGAAAGCTTCTGCTCTTATAAAAAGCAAGTGGGCGGAGATCTTGGGCAACGACAGCGGCTTGCAGTGGAGCGCTCTCTCACAGCCGATACCGAATTACATTACGGCTTGGACCCTGAGCAGTATGAAGAATCACGCCACAGGAAGGCAACTTCTCCCCCTCCCCCCCTCACTGCACCTTTCTGTGTCCCCCCCAGAGTGGTGTCCCTGCAGGTCAGTGGCCTGAATAACCCTTAGCCTTCTCTCGTCAGAACTTGGAAGCTAACCAGGCTCGTACACAGTTAGTATTTGGATGGGAGACCACCAAGGAAAACTGGGGTTGCTATGCAGAGGAAGACAAAGGCAAACCACTTCTGATTGTCTCTTGCCTTTAGAACCTGCCGGGTCCCTGAAAAAGCAAAACAGTTTTGGGTTGAGATTCATGCTGAAATGGAAAAAATTGTGAAATGTAAATTTAAGAAAGAACCAAAAAGGACATTGATGTGGTATATGATTACAGCTGCCAGAATGATTTATGCACAATATTGGAAACAAGATAAGGTTCCTGAAGTTGGGGACTGGATCAAGAAACTACTTTTCATGGTTGAAATGGACAAAACGACAAGGAAACTTAACAATCTGGAAGCAGAAGATTTTTTTGCAGACTGGAAAGATTTTAAAGACTATTTGGAAAAGTATTGGGATGTAAGGGACAATTTATTTTGCTTTGATAACTATTGAAGGTTAAAGAATATTAAAAAATAGATAAAGATATAAGAATAAAAAATGGAGTGATAAGTTACCTATAGATAGGAGTAAAAGAAGGGAGGGACGAAGAACATCTAAGAAACGTACAGGAGGTTGGAGCACTGTGGGAAGCCGAGTGGGGGGGGGGGAGGAAGGGAAGAGGGTAGGATGTATAACTATATAAGGCTTGATTTATGTTTGACTTTATTATATCCTAATAAAATGTTTTCAAAAAAAAAAAAAAAGAACCTGCCAGGTCCCGGACTCACCGTGAGTCAGTTGCAGCGTGATGGCACGTAGCTATAACAGGCCAGCAGAACTGAGAGAACGGTGCAGGGAGGGGCCATGGCTCAGTGGTAGAGCATCTGCCTGGCATGCAGAAGTTCCCAAGTCCCATCCCCGGCATCTCCAACTAAGAGAAGCAGGTTAGTAGGCAACCTGAAAGACCTCTGCCTGAGACCCCACAGAGCTGCTGCCAGTTTGAGTAGACAAGGCTGACCTTGATGAACCTTGACTCAGTAAAGCAACTTCATGTGTTCAAACTGGGAATCTGCAACAGGATGGGGGGAACTGGCAAAATCTCCCTGCTCCTCTTCCACAAGGCAGAAAAGCCATTCCTCTGGAGCATCACTTAGGGATGAAGCCTGAATGTCAGCCCACAGAAGGCCAACTGAGATAGGTTTAACTTCTGATTGAAATAGATACCGAGAAATCCTGTCTTTCTATCACCTTAACTCTGCCCCAGACCCAGCGTACGTCATGTTTTTGCTATTCAGACTTTCACATGTCACCAGTCCCTTTCTTCTACGGGATTCCCGTACCTTTCTAGACAAAATGAGCAACCCAAGAAAGACTGGTATTTTTCAAAGAATCCAGACCCGCATGGGCCTCCCTTGCTCTTACGCCAGGGCCATCACACACATCTTCTTCGCCTGTGGCCTCCGGGATTCCTTACCATCTGTTGAATTCGGTGGAATGTTTTCCCATGGAAACTGAAAGCCTGTTCAAACAAGACCTTGTCTTCAACCGTCCATTCATCCGGGAAAGGGGTAAAGTTAGGCAGGTCCGCCAGAGATTTCTCGATGTTATGCTTATGCCAGAAGAGCATCCCCAGAGCCTGCAAGAAGGAAGGGGTGAAATGAGATAGCAATCCATGTAAATAAAAACTGGATGTGCAATGAAAGGAAGATAACAATGCAGATAGTTTTCATGTGTAAAGAGCGCATCCTCCTGCTCTCAAGTCTTAAGCTACGACTGCCACAAGAAGGTCTTAGTGGAGCCCTGACCCGGATACCCCAGGCAAGCCCGATCTCGTCAGATCTCAGAAGCTAAGCAGGGCCGACCCTGGCAAGTACTTGGAAGGGCGACCTCCAAGTAATACCAGAGGCAGACTAATCAAGCCCCTCTCTGAAAAATATGTTTCCAATATGTTTCCAAGGACTGTCCCACATAGAACTACATTGCAGTAGTCAAGTCTGAAAGCTACAGAAGACTAGATCAGTACAGCAAAGTTAAAGAAGTCAAGAAGGGATCAAGAAGAGAGCCTACAGACATTTCTCCATGCCTATTACCCCTCGGCATATCGAACCTAAATCCAATCACGCCTGCTATTGTCATTCACCTGCCATTGTTATCTGCCTGCTAATGTTGTTCGGTATCTGAAATCATTCCACTTTCTATTAAATAGGGCAGATGGACTCCCATTCTAGCTGTATCTGCAGAAGCGAGCAGTGATTCATGAAAGCTCATACCATGCCACATATTTTGTTATGTCTTTAAGGGGCTACTGAACTCTTGCTCTTTTCTGCTGCTACAGACAGACTTACGTGGTTACCCATCTCGATCTACATACTAGATGTAAATGGAAAGACACTCCCAGCCATGGCTTTCAAAATGTAAGGCTAGGTTCAGGAACATCCCCCACCTGACCTATCATTGGTAAGTCACTACCCTCTAGAACATGAGTATTCTCCACTAGCATCCATTGTTCACTCAGTATGCATTCAGGACCACAGCCAGCCATTCTTGGATGCTTGCTTAAACACAGAAGTGGGTGTCCTCAGTGTATGGAGGATACCCAATCCCAATGCTGTGGATAAGCACACTCAGCAACTTCATGTAGGTATTATGGTGACGGAACTGGCCTCTGGGGTACTCCGTGTAAGAGATCCTGAATGGGTGACTCAGCAACTCCAACTACATCCCACAGACCACAGGCCATAAGCCAAAAACAAACCATTAGAGGACCACCCCTTAAGATTCCAGCTTGGTATTGTAAACAATCCAGAAGAACAGAATCATTGACTGCATGGCATCAGAAACCGATAAACGATTCAACAAAATCAGTAGAAAAGAATTCCCTTTACTGATCTGTAGACTGCAGGTCATTCACTGGCAGGACCAGAACTGGCCACTGTCCTGTCTTAGGGTCTGAAGACAGACTGGAAAGGGTCAAAGAATGATGTGTCATTCAAAACTGCCCGAAGCTGCTCTGCCTCCACACACTCAAGGTTATAGACAGGATAAAAGTTGGCCAGATTATATTTTTCTAAGGAAGTTTAAAAAATGGTACATCATTCCATCTCTTAACACCAATGACCTTCTAAGTTCTTGTTCCAACTGTCCACCAAGACAGTCAAGGAAGTGGTGATGCTTATGATTTCAAGAAACATCAGCTGCAGTTAGCAAGCTGAAATGATCCAAGCAGTTGTGAAAATCGTTCCCTCTAAACTCCCTCTAACTCGTGAGTGAAAAAAGCTAGTAGCATTAAAGTTGTGAGTGAGTCCACATTCAACTATCATGTAAATTAGTTTTTTTTTAAGATTACTTCCATAACCTTGTAAAGTTCTCAGAATAAATTCTTTTAAATTATATTTAAACCCTGGGGAACAGGTCTACCCATACCTTTCCACTATAATGGTAGACCTGGCCTTGAACTGTTGCCTTGTGCTGAGCCTTAGAAAACATACCAGCCCATTTGGGGGGGGGGGGGAAGAAACTCTTGCAGTCTACTTTTTAAAAAAGTGAAATATGACAACCAGCATTACAGGTCAAGTGTAACAGAGGAGGAACAATCGCGGTCAGAACCCTGCCTAACCTAACAAACAGGAAGTTGCTTAAATGTTACCTGCCCAAACTACTTATTTATTCAAATATTTATATTCCACTTTTCCCTGTGACCCAAGGCAGCTTACAAATCATACTGAAAAGGACAATAGGGTTGTGCCCCCCCCAAAAAATTCATTTTTCCCCATCTCCATTGTAGCCTATGGGGACCATTATAGTCAATAGGCCCCATGGGCTATAATGGAGAATCGATCTGGGGGTATCTGGGGCTCTAGGGGGACTGGGTTTTTTTAGGCAGAAGCACCAAATTTGCAGCATAGCTGCTGGTGCCTCTCCTTAAAAATTCCCCAAGTTTCAAAAAGATTGGACCAGGCGGTCCAATTCTACGGGCCCCAGAAGGAGGTACCCACATCCTCCATTGTTTCCAGTGGAAGGGGGGGAAATTTGTGTGCAGAAGCAGAAACCCCTGAGCTGGCATCTACAGTTTTGTGCACTAGCACCCCCTAGCGCAGCTTAGAGGGAACTATGGTGATAACTGCTTGCTACTACACATTAGTCCCTGTAACTAATATGAGAAATGATATCAACAAATAATCGAGAAGCATTACAACATACTACAGATGGCCCACCTTCCAGTGGCTTGTAGCTTGGATTAAAAAACTGCCAAAAACCACCCAGAAGTGGAGCAGGGGGCTCAATGAGGAGAAGAGAGAAGACTCTGGGAAGCAATTTTATCAGTTGCCACAGTGAAACCCTCTTTTTAAGCTGGAGCAATGACACTGACAGAATTGTCACTGCAACCCCTCAAACAATCCAGTGGTGAAATTAGATAACATTACTCTGACATAATGGTATTATGGGAACCCACACAACCTTGACATGGTAATGTACAGTTCAAATACAGACTACTTTTGGTAGGGGCATGGGGGGTTGAACCCATAATGTCTCTCCAAACCCAGCATCAGCAAACAATCCCATGAGCATTCTGATATCCTACCTGTTCAATAAGTCTCTGAAACAGAACCGAGCAAAGGAGTCCACCATTCCCATGAAAAGAAACAGATAAACTCAGTAACTCAGATAAACTCAGTAAAAAGCTAGTGATTTGATTATGGCAATGCTCTTGTCTCAATTCCACCAAATAAGAGATTACCAATTCCTTGACGAGGGCAAAAAAGTAGGTCCAGCATCTGCCTGTTTAGTCCAGGGGTGGCCAAACTGCGGCTTGGGTGCCACACGCGGCTCTTTCACGCATATTGTGTGGCTCCCAGCAGGGCAGCTGGGTAAGTGAAGGGGGGGCACGCCTCCACGATTGGACTTCCCTTCCCCAGCCAGTGTTCCCCTCCCTGGGTAGGCCTGAGGTAGGGGGGGAGCAGAGAAAGAAAGCAACTTTAAATGCATTCTCAAAGCCCCCCCAACCTACAAATATCATTTAATAAATAAATATCATTATCAATATCTGTTTTTACCCCTTTTGTTTTTATTTTTGGCAGTCTCATTTTCCAATAAAGACATGTGTGTAATATTTGTTAGTGTCTTGTGGCTCTCAAACATCTGACGTTTATTCTGTGTGACTCTTACGTTAAGCAAGTTTGGCCACCCCTGGTTTAGTCCTTTCCCACCTAATTAATAAATATGTAGGGAGTAGACGATCCAAATTATATGTGGCCTTTTTGGACCTCAAAGGAGCTTTCGACTCTGTTTCTAGAAATCTCCTATGGGAAAAAATAGTCAATACATCTCTTGATAAGAGGCTGCTCTTCCTTATTGGCAGATGATATACCGCTACTTCATGCCAAATTAGATGCTCTACATCTGGAAGATTGACCCACAAAGTTTCCACCAATAAAGGGGTCAAACAGGGTTGCGTGCTTGCATCCCTTCTTTTAAACTTTTTTTTTAGTGACCTTGCATCTTTTTTGACTCAGGTGGATGGACATTGCCCAAAATTAGGTTCCATTCATGTACTGATTTTGTTATATGCTGATGATGCAGTTCTGCTCTCCTGTTCCTGGGCTGGTTTACTCCGTTTGTTGAATAGCTGTCAAAACTACTGTAGCATCAATCAGTTAGAACTGAACTATGAGAAATCTAACGTCTTGGTTTTCTCCAAATCCGGAAAGCAATTTATTTGGAGAGTAGGTGATTATGAACTCGAACAAGTAAAAACTTTTACGTATTTAGGCCTCCATTTTCAAGCCACTGCATCTTGGACCCATCAACAAAGAGTGACAATTAACAACTCCAAGGTGAATATCAACACACTCCTACAATTTTATTTTTCTAACAAGGAAATCAATATGTACTGGCTGTGCTAAAAGTCTTTAACTTGAAAATAAGGCCCCTATTACTTTATGGTGTCCCTATATGGATTGATGCAGTAAACAAATCTATAGAAGAGGTTCATCTGTCTTTCTTACGGAAGATATTGGGCGTTCCATCTTGTGTGTCAAATGCGGCCCTATGTCTGGAATGTGGCCAAAATCTTATGACCACTAGGGCGTGGCTTGTGACCTTTAAATATTGGGTTCGGCTACATTATAACTCTGACCCTTGCATTTATATTTATCAGCTTTTAATGGAATCTGAATCTTCTCCTTAGCTAACAACATAGAGAGTAAACTGGGAACTCTGAATATCCCCCTCGAATCTCTCCTTTTACTTTCAGAATCGGAGACGTTTCAAAAAATAAGGAACAGAGTACTGGAGATCGAGCTAGCCAATTTGTACAATGCAGTCAATAAAACCTGCTCTTCTCTTAGCCATGGGATACTCTCCACGGTCGGAGTTCTCCCTAGTTGTTTTTACCAATTACAGACTCCAAAAATTTGCAGAATTTTTACTTTTTACCAGGCTTAATGTTTTACCGTCAGCGATTTTAACTGGAAGATTTCATGGTACACCCCTTATTAATAGACATTGCCCCTGTGTAAATGGAACTACTGAAACAGTGTCCCATGTGTTGTTAGAATGTCCTTATTATAATAATTTCAGACAAAGTATTTTATCTCCAATCTTATCCAGCATTATGGATTTTCCTGATGCATATAAACTGTTGTTTCTGCTTAACAGCACTGGTGACAATATAAGTGATTCAGTGGCAAAATGTTTATATGTTGCTGTTTTTATATGAAGTAATATACTGTAACCTTGGGATGTTTTAATCCGTGATTCGTTTTATGTTTAGTTCTTCTATGTATTTGCTTAATGTTCTCCCTTTTATAATGCCAATAAAGGTATGATGAACATATGTATCTGAGCAGTGCTTATATTCCCTTTTACTTCAAAATGACTGGGGGGAAATCCTCAGAGTTTATGGTTAGTGCTGTGCCCACAACCGGCACCAAGTAAGGCACAGCCACAGAAAGGCCATGCACGTTCACGGCGCTACTGTCGAGCAGTGATGCACAAAACCAATGCGCAAAGGGATGACATCACAGCAGTACATTCCTTATGCTGTATAATCATATCCCCCTTCCTTGCACTCTAGATGTTTCAAAAGAGCCCAACTATCTCACGCTTGAAGCAAAGCTGGCAAAATTGCATTTCTCAAGTGTCAAGTGAAATTATCATCCCCAATCTGCCAGCTAAAAATATCACAGAATACACTCCTGTGCCAGGAGAAAGTCAGATCTGATTCTGCAATCCTATAAAGATCCCCCCCCCCGCGCCGCCGCCCACCCCAGGTTCAACATTTCTCTCACCATTCAAACTGAGACTGCTAACTTTGGCTCTGGGGTTCCCCCCTCCCTTCCCACTTCACTATGCAAAAAAAAAAAGTCCTTTTCTCGGCACAAAGTTTTCACTTCAAAACCTACCGCCGTTCCACGTCTGTGAATGAGCGCATCACCCCCACTGCTCTGTTCCACAAGTCATTACGCACTCATTGCTTAACATCTAGGGAGTTTTCCTTTTTGGAATTCCCTTAAACATGACTCACCGTAAGAAGAATCTGTAGGCATAATGGTAGTTTTTCAAACCTCCCAGTAGGGGTGTGCCTCACAGAACCGTAGAATAATGAAAGCTTAAATAATGCGCTCTTGTACTTTCAGCATTTTCAAGTGCTAAGCCTTTATTGTTCGGATCAGCCGTTGGCTTCAAGTTTTGCGCTTCTCCGAAAGCATCCCGTTCATATTAAATTGAGAATCGGACACACAAGGAGCACAAAGATGCCAAGAGTTCCCTGAGCCGGTGTTCCTGTCACCAGGCATACATGGTACTTTCCATTCACCTGAGGAGACTCAGAAAAAGCATGGGGCTGGATCCTTTCTGACTGAAATCTACCGAAGTTTCTAGGCTTCAATACCCCTAGGTTCGCTAAGGTTTCATCATATGGGTGGAGGGCTCTCTCAAGATTACCAGCTGAGGCCTACTTAAGATGGTGACGAACCTATTTACTCATCCAGTACATCTTTATCACCCCAAGGAGCTCAGGGCTGTATATGTGGGCCTCTCTTCCTCATTTTATCTTGAGAACACTATGGTATAGGTCAGACTGAGGAAATGCTGCTTTGGGGGCTGCGATGAGGGCAGAAAGGGATGTATACATTTTGTAAATAAATAGTAGTAAATACTGATCACTCAGTGAGCTTTTGTGGCAGAACAGGGATTTGAATCCAGGTCTTGCAGATACTGGTCAGGCACTCTCTCAGCTATGAAGATGAGGAGCTATACAGCCATGGTCTCAAGGTTCAGTAACAAGTTGCTAGTGGTAGTACTAGTAGCGCATGACTTGTTGGGCATTTAGAAAAACCACAAAGCTTGCCTGCCTGGGCCTAGATCTGGGAGCTTTATGCCATTATTCTACTGCTAGTCTGTGACTTTGCCTTATTAAGTCTTGGGGCTAATAAATTAATTCACAATGTCAACATTATTAGATCAATGTTTTTGGAGGGAGAGTGTAACACAGGGGATCCCAATCTTTTCAGCCTGCGGGCACCTTTGGTATTATGACACAGCATGGTGGGTGCAGCTACGAAATGGCTGCTGCAAGGGGCATAGACCACCACAAAATGGCTGCAGCTGCTTACTTTCAGTCACACAATGAAGCTCCTTCTGTTGTGGAGCTAGCTGCTGCCAAATATTTTTAAAAATCTGCACAGCCAATCAGAAGCATTGCTGGGGGAAACGGCCCATATTGCCCCACCCATTATCTGAAAATACTTGGCGGGTGCCAGAAAAGGTATTGGGAGGCACCAGGGCACCCACGGGCACCACACTGGCGATCCCTAGTGTAATTCCTCACAACTACCATTCACCTGCCATTTTTGTTATGTGAACTGTCACCTCATGGTAACTTAACCAAGCCCAAAGTGACTATGAGAAATTTCTCTCCCCAAACCCCCAAACACTAAAAAGAGAGAGACTGGGAAATATAGAAGTCACACACCTAGATGATGACTATATTTTAAAACCCTATATTGTTTTGTTACCTGCTCCATGTTGTAGCCGTGCTTCTCTTTAGCAATGGCGATGTATTCATCCACTGAGGGGAAAAGAAAACATAATTTGAAGATTAGACCTTGAATAAAATCTGAACAAACCATTTCCTTTGTATGATTGAGAACATGCCCATTTCAGTGCTGCTATGCATGGGCCAGACACCGTAGTACATGAACTGAACACTAGGAGAATCCATGCGCTCAGGAAACTATTCCACAGGTGGTGGACATGTCAGAACTGACTGAAAGGCTTAGCCAAGAGACAAGCTTGGTTCCTTGTGACAGATGAGAGATGCCATGGCTCAATGGTAGCACACCTGCTTTGCAAACAGGAGTTCTGAAGTTCAATCCCTGGCATGCCCAGCTGAAGGAGCTGACAGGAGTTGGGAATTATCCTTCCCTGGGATATTGGAGGGCTGCTGCCAGTCTCAGCAGACAGTACCGAGCTCAACAGACCCATGGCCAACCTTGGCAGAAGGCAGCTTTGCATCTTCACATGCTTCCCTACAACAGTGCATCTGTCATCTGCCCCACTGGAAGGTACCCTTTACATTTAAAAAATGGCTCAGTGGCAGCTATTTTTTTTTAAAAAATCAGTGCTTCCTTCTCTGGCTCTGTAATAATGCACTGTATAAGATGAAGAGACAGAAACACAGTTCCTGCGCCACTGCTTTAACTTATTCCAACAAGACAAAGTGAGAACATGGTATGCAGATACTGACAAAATAGAAAAACGTGTATGTAATCTCATTACGTGTGCCAACAACTAATAAAGAATTATTAACCACATTTACAATGTGTGTTTATTAATAAGTAGAATAAGATAACACTCACGGCTCCACTTATCAGCAATGTTTTCAAAAACAGTTCATAGAAACGGGCTCAACTGTCAGCAATGTTTTCAAAAGCAGCCCACAGAAAATGTTCCTTATTCCAAGGCACCAAATTCAAGAAAGAAAATATGTTTGGATTTTGTCTTGCAGGTGATGAAGAAAGGGCCAGCAATGCCTCTCCAGTTGTAGTATACTTCTGCTGTGGATATACAGCATACTTCCAAGTGGGAGGACGTTATACTCTAGTTCAGTGCTAAATTGAACCCCGATGCCCAGAAAGGGGGGGAAAGGGGGGGATCCAATTCAGGCCAGATTACATCATCTCACCCTATATGCTGTTTGACGGGTCTTTGACCGTAATAAACTGATTGATTGATTGATCATCATCTCACCGTTGCAACTATTCTGATAATGACAGCAAACGTACATCACTGAAGAATGTTTAAGAAGGATACTTTCCAGCTAGCCTTACGGTGCCACCCACCGAAAGGCACAAGACCATGGGCATGATCCAGAAAAGCCAAGGCAGTGTGGGTGAAAGAGAAGCTGCCCCCTCCCCATTTTTAGTAACCTCCTTCCAATTTCAATATATTTATGCTGCATACAGTTACAGAGCAAGTATCTACAGATACTGGTCCTTGTCTATGGCTTGCAGAAGATGACTGAACTGTGTAAAAACAAGCGTGTCTTCATGACGGAGAGCTGCGAACAGGTCTGGTGTGATCAACTGACACAAGCCAAATCAGCACCAGTGATGCTGGCACTCCACACACGTGAAGTTGCCTACTGCTACTTGGGAGAGGCTCTGGCTCAGTGGCAGAGCATCTGCCTGGCATGTAGAAGGTCCCAGGTTCAATCCCCACCATCTCTAGTTCAAAGATCTGGCCATACATGATGTGAAAGACCTCTGCCTGAGACCTTAGGGAGCCACTGTGAGTCTTAGACAATACTGACTTTGAAGGACCAAGGGTCTCGTTCAGTATTAGGCAGTTTCATGTGTACTTAGTCAGACCACTGGTCTATCCAGATCAGTACTGTCTATGACTGGCAATAGTTCTCCAGGGTCTCAGGCAGGGGTCTTTCATTTCACCTGCTGCCTGATCCTTTTAGCTACAGATGTGTGTGTTTGGGGGGGGGGGTTTGAACCTGGGACCTTCTGCATGCAGAGTGGTCTGTCTACCGCTGGACCATGGCCACTCCTACATCCCACACACCAGAAAGCTACCATTTTCTGTTTACAGCTACACGATCGGTAGACCAAACTGCCATCAGGCTAGGCTGCACTCCTAAATACATCCAAACGGATTTTTGATCACATTGCAGAATTTGGCTTTTCCATCTTATCGTACGTACCGTCTTGACGGCTGGGAAAGGCCCAAAAGGCCGGGCCCTCAGTTTACTTTACACACTATTTTCATTCGTCTACTTCATTCTCCCTCAAGAACTGTACTCATAAAGGATGTGGTGTGTACTGGCAGGCCCTGGCCTGGCTAGCCTGCTCTTGTCGAATCTCGGAAGTTAAGCAGGGTCAGCCTTGGTCAGTATTCGGATGGGAGGCCGCCAAGGAATACCAGGGTTGGGACATGGTGGCAGGCAACGGCAAACTACCTCTGAACACCTCTTGCCTTGAAAACCCTACGGGATTGCCATAAGTCAGCTGTGGCTTGACGTTAAAAAAAATGTACCGGCAGATCAAGGCACCACCACCCCCTCCCGGCAGAGCAGAGCTGCCATTAAATGGCTTTTAGCGTGAAGCCAAGCTCACCTTCCAGATAGTATTTTAACCATTTTTATCATCTCCGAGGATCTATAAAGGAAGAGGGATTAAAAAGTTCTCTTATAAATTAGACTCTTAACGTCCTAATGTCTGCAGCAATTAAAGTCCGGGGTTTTACTGTCCATTAAGATCTTTTTTCGAGTTTTCGCCGTAACTCAAGAGCATAGAAGGGATGGGGGGGGGGGGGGGAGAGCCATTTTTTTTAATCACAAAATTCATTACCTTGAGAAATTATTGATAGCAGATGAGACCGTTTCATGGAGCCTGCTTGACATTCCGTACGCAAGCACCATCCCCACCCAGCTCCGTGGCTTACTGCTATCAGGTTTCATAAATAAAATGAATTCCCGCGCTTGAATCATCTGCCTTCTTTGAAATCAAAGCAGAGGTGGGGCGGAGGGGTTGTTTTGTAAACCATGGATGGATTGCTAAAGGTGCAGGAGGCTTCTGCACCCCACTGAAGCACGCACCTTTCAATACGCGAGGGCATGTTTTTTTACATGGCCAGAAGGTAGTATCCAAACATGCAGTTCCCTCCATTCCCTGTCGTGTGTGATCACACATCCCGGAAAGGACTGTACCACACTCCTTTTGCAGATTTTTGGCTGGCTCACAGACAACCCCAATTTACAGAGCTTTGCTATTTCCAGACCACAAGATAAGGCTATATTGTTAACCCTGTCTAGCAAAGAAATAACCCTGTCTAGCAAATAAATCTCCCAAATTTATGAGCCCACAAAAAAGTGGTGAGTTCACCCGCCCACACAGTCCTGTGCTTAGTCACTTGTGGCATACTGA
This sequence comes from Gekko japonicus, assembly GCF_001447785.1. NCBI lineage: Eukaryota > Metazoa > Chordata > Lepidosauria > Squamata > Gekkonidae > Gekko > Gekko japonicus. The sequence continues at coordinate 1,251,406 of NW_015160838.1, forward strand.
CTGCGGGGAGGGGTTACGGGAGTCTTGCAGATGAGTCTATGAAAGTTACTAGCCTGCCGTATAAGAATTTTTTTTGGGGGGGGAGAAACCTACTTGAAGTTTCTGTAATCCTATACTGTAGAAAAACACAGGTCTATCAGAAAAGAGAGAGACTGCACAAGAGAGATGTTCCGGGGTTAGAAAGCTAAAAACGTTCATGGATTTTCTTGCATTTTTTAGTGTGGTGCTGTGTGTAGTCCTCCCCCTTTCGGATCTTAATTACCTGAACAATACCTGAAAAAATGCTTTGTCCAAGCTGGCCTCCCTCTCTATAAGAAACCTGTGAAGGAATTTGTAGGTGAACTTTGTATCTCCCCACCACTTTAGCTTGAAGCACAGTCTGCTAGAACTCAGGCCAAATGCCTCTTACTGCCAGGATATAGATCAACACCACACAAACTAACAGATGGTTTCTGAGCAGTGTAACCCCACTCTTGGAGTAAGAGTAAGGAATAAGCAGTTTTGCATAATTCTCAAGTGTCAGAGCCAGAGTGGTGATGTGGTCAGAGTGTAAGGGCTACGATCTGGGAGACCCAGGTTCAAATTCCTACTACAAAAGCTTGTTGGCTGATCTTGGGCCAGTTGCTCTCTTTCAGCCCAGCCTACCTCACAGGGCTGTTGTTGTTATAAGGATAAAATGGAGAAGGGGAGAACAATGTTGTAAGCTACCGGGGATCCCCAGTGTTGGATCCCCACTGGGGAGAAAAGCAGATTAAAAATATTTAACGTGCCAACTTTCCTCATAAGCCCACTTATACATCAGCTACTGCAAAGGCAAATCATTTTGATTTTTTCCCTATGATCCCAACAAGGGAAAAGGTAGGAAAAAATACAAAGTCAACACAGATTCAGATGTAATGCCAAATCATGCTCTGGAGCTGTGTGGGTGTGGCCTATGTTTGTGCCCCCCCCCCTCTGCCATGAGTCAGTACTTCCACTGTGTCATCTAAACCAGTCAACCAGGGTTTGTGCTTCCTCCTTCCAAACCGAGATTGTGGGCCCTGGTTTAAAACTGGTGGGCAATCCTGCGGTGAAAAATGCCATTTTGCAGTTTGGATGTCTTAGCAATCTATGATTTGGGCTCGACCAGGGCTTTTTTTGTAGAAAAAACCCAGCAGGAACTCATTAGCATAATAAGCCATACCCAACAGCAGAAACTCATTAGCATATTAGGCCACACCCCTGATGGTACAGCTCATTAGCATATTAGGCCATACCCCCATGTTACCAGAAGTGTGGTCATTCAGCCACACCCACCTTTTGCTGCTTATTCTGTTTACCTTGTTTGTTGTCAAAACCCAGGGTTTTTTTGGTAGCAGGAACTCCTTTGCATGTTAGGCCACACACCCCTAATGTAGCCAATTCCAATGAGTTTCTGCTGTTTGGTGTGGCCTATTATGCTAATGAGCTCCTGCTGAGCGTGGCCAACTCAGGAGCCAGCCGGAACTCCGTTCCTGTGCGTTCCTGCCCAAAAATAGCCCTGGGCTCGACTCTAAGTGCATGTGGGAGAGGGCTCATTCAGTAGAGTTGCCATACCTGGCAATCAGCAAGCACTTGGGAGGCGAGGCATACATGCTACATGATGTCATTTCCAGGAAAACCCGGAAGTTACACCAGGTAGCTCTAGGAATCCCCAGAAACTCTAGCCTGGCAATCAGCAAGAGCTTGGGAGGCGGGGCATAAATGCTACATGATGTTACACCAGGTAGCTCTAGGAATCCCTAGAAACTCTATGGTAAAATTGTAGCATTTCGAACGATTCCTAGAGCTACCTGATACCACTTCTGGGTTCTCCCTGGAAGTGACATCATGGTGCATATGGCAGTGACTTTTTCCTCCCACTTCCTCTCAGAGTAGCAGAGGGCAACAAGGTCTGGCAGGAGGAGGCCTGGCAAGCCCTATTATTCACAGAATGTTTGCACTGTCCTGATCTGCTTCTCTAAATTTTCTGCTTCAGTGCGTTTTTTTAAAAGGTACAAATATCAGAGGGCTTTTTCAAAAAGCTTTGCAGAAAGCTTCTGGCACTGAATCTGAACTATGATCAGTTAATCTTTTTTTCCCTGTTTTTGTGCGTATATGTGTACAGGCTAGGCTCAGGCCAATGGAGAAAATGTCGCATGTCAGGGGCTGTGAGTCACTGCTCGGTCGCCAGTTCCTCAGCAGCCTGGAGGCAATTTCTAGTCCTCAGTCAGAACTGGGCTCCCCCCAACAAGAAGATTGTGCTAACCTACCCTGACCTCTTTACCAGAGCAAGGAAGAAATATAAATAAATGTCTCTATTCGAGGCTATAATGATGTCAGAATGAAGCAAAAGGAAACCCCCTCGGTTCCCAAAAATATGCAACACCAGACATGGAGGGGGAAATGAACTTTCCTCTGACCCCCTTCAAAGTCTGATAAGGTTTTTCATTGCACCACGAGGCCTAATTTCCTCCTCTTCAACTTTCAGATCAGTGCGAAACAGAGACCTTGGGTACTCTGCACTTAATTACGTCAACGAGAACCACCAGAGCCACACTTTGGTTTTGTGATTTTGGTTTTGGTTTTGTTTGGACCCCACTGGCTACGAAGGATCTGGTCTTAAAGGACTCCCAAACTTCAAACAAAAATAATCACCCACTAGTTTGTTTGTATGCCACCGTGTCATTCCTTTGATCAACCAGTGATCTACAGATGCCCAATTGTTTCATAATGGCTGTTGAGCAACCCACATCTGACACTTTGCCACTCCTTCCAAAAAGGCTGCTTGAGACAACCGATGTTCCAGCTAGCACTTGGATTGATGCAGGGCACAATTTTTATTTCATGTACTTACTTCATTTCTAATCCGCCTTTCTGCCAAAAACTCAAGGTAGATCACAAAAATGAAAACACAGCAGTACAATAATATACATACATCAAAACCTAGCTGAAAATTTTCCACCAACATTAAAGCCTATATTTTAAAAAAATATTTATAGACAGCATTTTTTATAAAAAGGCCCTCTTAACTATCCCATTAAGCCACATATTTCAGCAACTGATCTTGCCTTGCATTCTATTATGTTGCTCTATGGGAAAATAGGTTAGAATTCAAGTTAAGCCAAAATGGAAGAATGCATATGAGAGGCAGTGTGGTGGTGTGATTAGAGTATCGGTCTAGGATCTAGGAGACTCCAGATTCAAACTCCCACTTTACCACAGAAGCTTGCTGGGTGACCTTGGGTCATTCCATTCTCAGCCTAACCTACCTCACAGCAATGTTGTTGTGAAGATAAAAATGGAGGAAAGCAAAACAATAGAAGTAACTTTGGGTCCCACTGGGGAGAAATAAAAATAAGGGAGTCCAGCATCTGCAGATTTGGCCTGGCTAAGTGAATTCAGAATAAGCAGATTTCTTAACCTACTTTCAGTCCTACTTTCAGTCCTCGGCTAGAACCAGGGGGAACTTGGGTTCAGCCCCCCACAGCCCCAGAGCTCACAGGGTGATCTTTGGCCCAAAGCTCACAGGGTGATCTTCGAACAGTCACACACTCTCAGTCTCAATTTCCTTCCAAAGCTGCTGCGAGGCTAAAACAGAGGGGACAGACTTGGAAACCATGGACACCACTCTGAACTCCTTGGGGGAAATGACAGGAGAAGAATGATTGGTTTGATACGTTAGAAGACAGACGGAGGATTTCATACAAAGCCATGAGCAAACAACTTCTAAAAAAACAACCACCCTAGTTGCTGTGTTACAGAGCCAACATTTTCATCCCACCCTTCCTCCACAAAGCTTAGGTTCTTCTGCCATTTTATAACCCTGTGAGGTAAGCGAGGCTGAGAGATAGAGTAACTGGCCCGAGGTCACCCAGTGAGCATCGTGGATGAGTAGGAATTTGGACCCAGGTCTCTCTATAGGACTTTGACACGAACCACTGCATCACAGTGATTCTCAGTGTGGTGTGGTGGTGGCCAGAGACCAAAGACTTCCACACTCTGCCCCCCCCCAAACCTGAGGGATAAAAGTTTTCACTGACATCTGTTTCTTCTTCATGAATGGGGTTGCCCGGTCCGTTGGACCGGCCAGTGAGGGATGGGGGTGGGGAAGAAGCTGGAAATAAACATGACATGCCTATGTCACCCGGAAGTGACGTCGGCACATCAGAGGTGACGATCTGGTTTGTGGGCAAAACCTCTATGGTAAAATTAGCTTCTACCATAGAGCTTTGCCCCCAAACCAGAGCATTCCCCCAAAGTGCCACGTGACGTAGGCACGGTGTGTTTATTTCCAGCTTCTTGCTTGTTGGGGAGGGGGTAATTGGGGGAGGGCGGAGGAGTGTCCAATACCGGGGACCCCACCTGCAGTGGGGGGGGGGGGGCGGGGTGTCCTTTTTCACCATGAAACCTGACAAGATCATTTTGGCAGTCCCTTCTCCAGATGCCACTTCCTTCTGACAAAAGGCAGGTGAAAGAGGGCCTTTTCTTGTGGCTGGGACTTGGGGTGACAGACCCAGCACTGCAACAAGTGGGAGACTGGATGGGGCAGGGATATGAGAGGGGGCAGATGCCATGCCTCTCTAGGAATTATCAGAAGCTCTATGGAAATTAAACAATGACCCCGTGTCCCTGATTTCTTCGTTGTTGGGTTTTGTTCTGTTTTTTTTAGTTTTATGATTTGATTTAACAGCACAGCCCCATTTTGAACACTTTGTGCAATCTCAAAAAGGTTACTGAAATGCTGGGAAAGGTAGTAGAATGGGGAGGGGAGAGAATCAAGCAGCTTGTTAGAACACTCTCTGGAAGGAAAGGCCAAAGTGTTTGCAACTTTTTAAGATTAGAGAAATGGGAGAAGATAGCTAAAGGGAGTGCGATGAAAGTGTGGAGAATGTAAAAATTTTCTCCCCCTCTCAGAATAACGAAGCTTGCGGTCACCTGCCACGCAAAAGATTTTGCAATAGCTAAAAGGAAGAACTTCACACACCGCTCATGAAACATATCCATTAGCTGTAGAGCACTGTAGAAATTCGGCAGAATGATGTGGCAGAATGGATTCAACCTCTTCAGACTATGTTTTGGGGAAATCAACACTCTGAAAGCTTAAAAAAACAGCCTGGAAACAGAAAGTGAGTGTAGCAGGCAAAAAGCTAGACCAGAATCTTCCCCACTGATGTCTTAGGGATTCCCCCAACAAACACACACACACGTAAAAGAACAATGAAAATGGTTTGTCCCAGGAGTTGTATGAACTGGTACAATCCATGCTACACCATTTCATTCTACAAAATGTGTAGAGCTAGGAGGATCTGAAATGGCAAAGGACTATTAGCAGTTGTCCGCTTAGGGTTGCCATTCCCCCGGTGGGCCCAGGGGATCCCCTGATTTTGGGGCCTCTAATCCACCACAGCCCAGTGGCCAACGGGAGAAGCCCCAACCCTGAGAAACCCCCTCCCGGCAGTGCCAGCGTGATGACATCACCTGAGAGTGAAATCACCGTGTTTCCGACATAGGGGGCGACACTCGACCTTTTGGGCAAAACTCTATGGCTCCGAGGCCCAAAAAACCATAGAGTTTTGCCCAAAACCTAGAGCATTGCCTCCAACATCAGAAATGCGATGTCATCACTTCTGGGTGACATGACATCATAGGGGTGCACGTGCCAAAAGAACACAAGGAATTATCAGGAGCTCCTCCCCCCCCCCCCCCCCAGCAGCCACCCGAGGTCAGACCCAATATCAGGTGTGAAAACTGAGTGGAGCCTCCATGCTTGGAAGTGGCATCTCCAAATCTTGGAAGCTCTGGACAAAGAAAAGATCCAGTGTTGTGTAGTGGTCAGAGTGTTGGCTAAGAGCGCAGAGATCCAGGTTCGAACACCTACTCTGCCATGGCAGCCTGCTGGGTTACTTGGGGCCAGTCACACACACTGAGCCTAACCTACCTGACAGGGTTGTTGTAAGGATAAAATGGAGGAGAGGAGAATGATGTCAGGTTCCCCATGGGGACAAAGGCGGGGTATACATGAAATCACTAAATAATAAATAAAAGGAAAATGGGCTTCGTCTTCAGGCTCTGCACACTAGGCATTTGGCCGCTGCTGCTGGGAACTGGGACTATTGGAAATGGGACTATTGAGCAGGTCCAGAAAGACAACTTTTCAGGCCCCTGTGAATATTCCTTGGCTTCTTCCATGTATCATACCTCAGTGCAGGCACAGAGCTTTAGCTGTGCTTCGTTCCCAAATTTTGTGTCATTTGCTGAATGCGTTGCTTTCCATTATCGTGCACACCCTTCGTATTTTGATCTTCGGTAACATCCATCCAGCACCGTTCACTGCGTCACGTTCTTAGGATGCCAATGAGATCAGCAAGAGGCAATCTCTCGCCCTTTTTATGTATATCTATGCATACATACGCCTGTGCCCTCTAAAGCTCAAGGCAAATTAGAATATAAATTAAAACCTACAGCAGTACAAAAAAGTAGCCAGGCAGGATAGAGTTGGCAACCACCAGTTGCGGCCTGGAGGTCTCCTGGGAATTACAACTGATCTCTAGATGACAAAGATCAGTTCTGGAGAAAATGGCTGCTTTGGAGGGCAGACACCTCCCCTCTCCAAGCCCCCCCTCCCCAGACTCCGCTTCTCAGTCCACCTCTGCTTCCCTCCCCCCATGACTTTGCTTTACACTTGCAGTGGTTCTCAACCTTCCTAATGCGGCGACCCTTTAATACAGTTCCTCATGTTGTGGTGACCCCCAACCATAAAATTATTTTCGTTGCTACTTCATAACTGTAATTTTGCTACTGTTATGAACCGTAATGTAAATATCTGGCATTCAGGATGTATTTTCACTGTTACAAATTGAACATAATTAAAGCATATTATTATTGTTGTTGTTGTTGTTGTTGTTGTTGTTGTTGTTGTTATATGGGATTTTTACCCCGCCCACCCTCCGAAGGGCTCTGAGCAGCTTACAGAGTATCGTGTGTGTACACACTTTCTAGAATCCTAACTATGGCCACAAATTCAGGGGGATGGGAACCCTACCAGATACCCTCCGAAGGCTTTTTTCCGCAGAGTGATTAATCACAAAAACAATATGTAATTATTTGTGTTGTCTGATGGTCTTAGGCGACCCCTGTGAAAGGGTCGTTCGACCCCCCAAAGGGGTCGTGACCCACAGGTTGAGAACCGCTGCTTTACAGAAACCAGAGGTTGAAAGTTTCAGCAATAGTGAAATGGCCACCAAAAGCTCCAGGTGTTTTTTTGGAGGTTAATCCTCTAATATATATATGCTTCCTTCACATTACAGAGAAATCATTTCTCTCTGACCCTGCTTCCATTCTATGTATTCTTTTATCCATTCCACACTCAATGGTTTGGAATTAGATTTTTATTAAACAAGGGTTAACAGATATTTATGACAGTCTTCAATCACACACAATTAGTTAAGTCATAACATACTAATACAATTCTAATATTCTTTGGAATTAGATGTAATGATGATATGGAAGTAAGACACAGAGACAACGTTCCTAATTTCTGCTATCCCTCCACAATTTTGATGGTTGTATTGTACATGTGTGTGCCCAATTCACAAATTGCCTTCTGTGTGCAGTGCTAGATACACGGGCAAGTGCTTTCCCCAATGTACGTATCAGGAATTTCCTGCATTTTCGAACATGTGAATGAGCCCACAAGCAATTGTCTGAGCTCATTTGTTAGCAGTACACTAAGGATGAACATCTTTTTTCACTCTAATCTTTTTAGCTCATTATGTTAATTATGAAAAATGGAAAGCTTAAGTAACCATCAGCAATTGAGATTAATTAAGGAATAATCAGTAATTTTTCATAAACACAAGTCCCCACTAATTTAAAAAGCTATTATACACTGCAAATTCTAGTGATAGAACTGGCTGTATAAAGACTAATTTCCACGAGAAAACTGGTTGGGGAGGGGGGCAACAGAATACAAAATGGAAGATAAATACTCCCTTGCTTTTCCTTGGCAGCTGGTGTTTTTAAGTAGCTTTACTTCTTCTGCAGGGTGACATTTATTCTGTGGTAAAGCAAGCACACAGACTCGAGCAGCTCGGTGCAGGAGCTGTTCAGAGTTCTTAGAAACGGATTTTGAGATCAGTCTTTCCTCCTCCAGTTCCACATTCCAATTATTTTTTTCCTAGCCGTAAACATAAGCAGAGCATTCATCCTTTGCTCCCACGTGACCCTGCCTGTCAGTTATGTTAATCAGCAGTGTGCCCTTGGAGGAGGGGTGGACAACCTTTAGGAACAGCCCCCCTCTTTCACACAGGAACCCACTTTTTACTGAATCAGACCACTGGATCAGAATCAGTATTGTCTAATCAGACTGGGCACAGTTCTCCAGGGTGTCAGGCAGAGGTCTTTTTCATCGCCAACTAACTCATCCAGGGGTCATTTCGTAGAAAAAGAGCTAGGGGAACTCATTAGCATAACTCATTAGCATATGCCACACCCCCTGACATCAGGGGCCCGACGGTGGACCTGCAAGGCCAGCGGGAGTGCGAGGAAGCCCTGCCAAGGCCCTCCCTGGCCCCAGGCAGGCAGGGGTGGGGAGAGGCAGGGAGGAAGCAACTTACCCTCTCTCTTCTCCTGCCTCCTCCTGGCTGAATGAGGGCTGGAAGCAGGGCGGCCAGAAGCAGGGGGCGGGGCTTCGTCATGTGCCCCGCCCCCCTGCACCTCAACCGGGGGGACTGCGTTCCTCCGCGTTCCCCCCCGAAATGACCTTTGAACTCATCCTTTTAGCTGGAGATACTGGGGACTGAACCGAGACCTTCTACATGCCAGGCAGATGCTCTGCCACTGAGCCACAGCCCCTTCTCTTTGGTGGTAGCACCTCAACTCTAGAACTCGCTCCCATAACCATGTGCCTGGTATCAAGCTTGTTTAACCTGAGATACCAGATCAAGAGCTCTCGCTGCACCCAGACTTTCGGTTGGCATGTTGACGTGCCCCCCCCCCGCCGCCTCTTATTTGCTGTGATTGATGCTGGTTTTATTGCTGTGTCGATTTTTAAGGGATATTACATTTTTGAAGGTGCTGCAGTTTAGCTATTGCTGGCTTCGGTTGTTTCATTGATTGTCATCTTGTAAACTGCCGTTGTCTGGCAGTCTATAAAAATGGTTTTAAATAAACAGCCTGCCTTGTAGAGCCTTTGTTATTTCTATACTCTTCCTACAGATCCTTTTCCAAAAAGGATGATGTACTTGCTTGGAATGCAGAACTGTGAACTGGATACAGTACTGAAGAGATGAGAGATAGATATGGTGGGAATTTCTTACAGGGCAGCCCTGGGGCCCCCAACGTGGCGCCCACGGAACTTGTGTGACAGAAGTGTTTCCTAGCACTTGTTTGGTTCTGGAGTCCTGGGAGAAAAAAAACCCCACAGGGTCTTGAGTAACAGGAAAATAATGCAGGGATTTTAAGCCACTCTCTACTAGATAACTGATTAGAAAAGAAGAGTCAAAACGGGCAGGCCAAGTTGTACACCCTTGATTTGCTAGTAATCTCTACATGTAATGACACATGAAGCAAACCTTCCCCCCTTTCTTTGGAAACTGAAACTAATCCAGGTATCTTTGCCAAATCAAAATTTATTTATTTATTTACATGGGATTTATATAGCGCCCATGACCCCTAATGGGTCTCAGAGCGGTTTACAGTGTACTACAACATAGTTGAAACCTAACTAGGGCGGCAATTCTCTTAGGGGAGGGGATATCCTACCAGCACCCTTTTTGCGGCATACTCCTTCTTCTCCGGCGGGTTCCTGCCCTCAGTGGGAGCTGTTTTGTACTAGATTCACCCCAATGGCAGATGACTTGCAACCAATGCTCCCTCTAAGCTGTGGAGTCTTGTGAGCAAACATTCTACTTTGCGAGCTACTGGCATTAAAGTCGCGAGCGAGCACTTTGGCTACTGCATAAATTAGTTTGCTCTGGAGCCATCCTTCCTGGGCCAAGACAAAAATGTGTGAGCCAGAGGCTAAAAAAACTGTGAGGTAGCTCACACTAACTCAGCTTAGAGGGAACACTGCTTGCAACTGGCCCTGTCCTTCAAGAAGCCATTTTGTCACTGTCCCAGTCCTTCATGGCAGCCATTTTGTGGTGGCGCCCTAGGGTTGCCATCTCCAGGTTGGGAAATACACTGGAGATTTTAGGGGTGCAGCCTGAGGAGGGTGGGGCTTGGGGAGGGGAAAGGCTTCAGTAGGGTCCATCTTCCAAAGCATCCATTTTCTCCAGATGAATTGATCTCTGTGGCCTGGAGATCAGCTATAATAGTGGGAGATCTCCAGCCACCCCCTGGAGGTTGGCAGCCCTATGGCACCCACTACCCCCTCTCTCTTAAAATTCAACAAGGGCCCTCAGGCTTAGCAGGGATAAATATATGTGGCTGCCTTATACTGAATTGTATCCTGGGTCTAAGGTCACTATTCTCTACTCAGACTGACAACAGCTCTCTAGGGTCTCAGACAGAGATCTTTCACATCACTTGCGACCCGATCCTGCTTTTAAACTGGAGATGCTGGGGACTGAACGTGTGACCTTCTGCATGACAAGCACTTGTTCTATCATTGGGCCATATAGCCCTTCCACAGAAGACTGGAAGTTTCCAGATAAATGCACTTGCACAATGCATAGATTTGCAAACCTGCCATGTCTATAGGCTTGCTTTTAAAACATTTTATGCGTACACCAAGAAACCAGTGTAAAGAGGCTTTTACAGACACTGCACACTTCAGGCTATAATTAATGCTGATAAGTTTTTTTGCATAAACTTCCTGCGAGCCCTTCCCAAGCCTTCGTGCATGCGCCCATTTCTTTTATGAATTAGTAATGCATGTGAGTGGCTTCCACAAAAGGCCCACACGGCTTCTAAAATTGCATTTTGTTAAGGAAGCGGACATACAAGTTGAACGTCCCACCAGCCCTCCAGTGCGGCAACATTTAGTCAAATGATTGATTAGAATAGTCCGTCCAAATCCTTTTGATCAATTATTTTTAAAAAGAGGAGCTAGCCAACAAAATGTTTTATTCCTAATGCAAGGGTTTATTTTTTAAAAAAACCCACAGGTAGCTGCCTCCACTTTAGAAGAGGCATTTTCCACTCTCCGTTGCTCAGGAGGGAATGCCTCTTCCAAGACGGCGAATGCTAGAACGTGCATCATCTAAAACAGAAACAAAAAACCCCTCAGAAGTACACTATTTGCTGTTTTATGCGTATGCAAATTTATGCTGATGGGGTAAATCAACAACAGCTTCTTTGATTGGGCGATAACCCTAAAGGCATCCCATTTCTGAAAAAAGCATGATATACGAAGAAAAAAATCATATAGATCTACAAGAAATATCAGCAGGAAAAAGACCGTGGCGCTTTGGATAAGCCATCTGTATGGCTTTTTGGGGTCGGGTCTACCTCCAGACCCATTCGCTACAACGCAGCCCATTAACAACAGCTTTGCCATGACCGATTCCGTTCGACAGAGCCCAGCCTCTGAAGTGATAGCCCCTTTTCTGTACGTGTTTCCACTCCCCCACCCCCCGCACACGCACACCACGGTCTTTAGATCTGGCTTCCTAACCATTTTGCTGGCTACATACAGATCGCTGCAGAAAGGACCCCCGGACCCTCTCCCCACATCATACCGTTCGGGGCAAGGGGTTTCGTACGAGCCGAGCCTGAAGAAAGCTCAAGAAATCCTAAAGCAAAGCTGCCCCAGCAAGCCTTAAATCACCGGTACGTGACAAGGTACCGCAAGGAGGCTCTGAACACCTTGTCTGTTACGTGCCGAAATGCACTGAGAGAACAGGGTGACTCGAGGACACAGCGGCAGTTCCGGCAGCATCCCCCGTATTAGTATGCCTGCTGCGGGTTCTAGCATTGATCAAACAACGAGAAGGCTGAGGCAAGAAGCAAGCAAAGATTTCTCGTTCCTCCCTTCTTTGCTCCCAAAATCCATTATCATATAGCGGACTCGATGCCGATCTCTTGCATACAAATCCGTAAACCCCTTCAAGCTCCGGAACACAGTGACAGCCTAAACAAAATACCTGGAGCGATTTTAACCTTAGCTATAAAAAAAGGGAGAGAAAGAAACGAACCAGTGGCATTGCTTTGTGGGGAGCAGGTGGCTTCGGCACAGAGGCCATTCGTGAAGCAATACTGCCACCTCGTGGCCTTCTTGGGCGGCTGCTGCAAGACGATGGCAAAATGGAGAAAAGGGGAACAGGGTTTGAGTCCAGAGACACACCTTTAAGACCAACAAAGTTTTATTCAAGGCATAAGCTTTTCGTGCGCACGCACACTTCTTCAGATACAATGAAAGTGGGTCATCTCCAGTTCTGCACAATTTGGGAACTGCCCAGCTGAACCATAGCCTCTTAACGCGTCCACTGTGGCCTGCTAGGAGGCTTAACGACGCCTCCATTTATAAAAGCCCAGGCAGGTTACAGAAACGGGAAGATGGCTGATTTTCTAAATATACAACTGGAGTACAAAATAGTAAAAAGCCCAGTAGCACCTTTAAGACTTGCAGCAACAGACTAACACGGCTAACTCCTCTGGATCTACAACTGGAGTACAGTGACTGCATAGTGTTGTTTCTAAAACCAAGTCATATTTATGATTCAATGTTTTCACATTTTAAATGTATTAATGGTTTTGATTTCCCCCCTCCTTGGGAGCTGCTTGGAATTGTATGAAAATTGCAGGCAAATTGAATAATTTAAAGGGGGGGGGGGGAGATTCCAAGTTGCATATATGCCTTCAGCAAAACACTCTGTATGGTTGACTGGCAGACAGCAGACATGCTGGAAGCAAGAATTAAAGTCTGAAATGAGAACAGGAGCCAGCGCTTCACTTCTGGAGTTTAGGAACAATGGTGCAATCCAAAGATAGATCCATTGCTGACACTATAAGAAACGGCCAAAAGAAATGCAGAAATCTTTTGCTCAAGTACTGCAGATGAGGAGCAGAAAGGACAGAGACAGAGAGAAATCAGCTGCCCATGCGCAGAGAAAGCATTAATATTACAGTCACTAGCCCCTCGGCAAATGCGCCTGCGCCTCGCTCAGGACAGGAAACATGATTTTCCAGAACTTGGCGGTTTTACTACTGGTTTTAAAGCAATTCCTCCACAATGGGAGAGTTCGCTAGATGACATAGTCATGGGCTGCAGTCTTTTGGCTTCAACTGAAGCATCTGGAAGGGCCTCCGATATATCGTAACCCACTACTTAGCACTGGAGAGAAGCCAACAGGAAAACAACAACAGTTATTTAACTTTGCTTTCAACACACTGCTCTCTTGTTACTGATTTATTGCCTCTCGGTGCTGATTTGATGGACTTTTTTTTACCCTCTAAAGAAAATATTTTTCACATTTACCGGTAGTTATTGGAATTTTTGATGTGTTTCCAGTTGCAGCCCGCTATTCTGTTGCTATTTGTGGGTCTCTGAAGTAAATAATAATGTTATAGATGAGGTGTAGGTTCACTGTATATAAGAGTTGGATCCATATTGTTCGCATAATAGCCCTTAATTATTATGATTTCTTTAAGGTATTTTACACCCCACATTTCTCCCCACTGAAGACCCAAAGCAGCTTACGACACTGTTCTCCTCTCCTCCATTTTATTCTCCAAGCACCAATCCTGGGAGGTAGGATAGCTATAGAGAGACTGGCCCAAGGTCATCCAGCGAGTTTCTGTGGATGAGGTGGGATTTGAACCTGAGCCTCTCAAGACCTAGTCCAGAAGTCTAACCACAACACCGCATGGGTGCCCGGCGGCGTGAGGCAGAAGAGGCTGAGAAATCATGACACCCTCAAAAAAAAAAAGAGAGAGTGCAAGTCAACTTGTAGCCCATTTTCACCTGGAGGGGGGATTTCAAGTAACAGAACCTTTTGTCCAGAACAAAGAGAAGATGCACACTGCATTCTCAGGCTGATATCTTCCCAGCCATCTTGGCATCTTCCCCATATAAAACTAATGCAGTAATTAACGTGGACGCTGTTTTTAACTAGATTACAAAATTGGCACTGCTGGAAGGATTCAGGTTACAGTAAATCCCTCAAGTAACAGAGCAAATTTTTAAAGCATGTGTTATCTCCAACAGATTCCACCACCGTGTGGTGGGTTAATTTAGCCAGCACAGACTTCTTGGAAAGCAGACCGTAAGGGTAAATCAGGACTGAACCTGGCCCAAAATGCCGTTTGTCTCTACTCAGGCTGGCTACAGTACCTTGTGCTCGTATTTCAGGCCCTTACCAGAGCATAAAGGTATGAATGGCAGAGAATTAGAGAAAAGTTGCTTGCAGCAGTGCTGGTTCGAAATTCAAACCCCAAACCAATGCACAACCATAGAATCACATAGTTGGAAGGGACCTCCAGGGTCATCTAGTCCAACCCCCTGTACAATGCAGGAAATTATTTAATTATTTATTTTATTGGATTTGTATCCTGCCCTCCCCACATAGCCTGCTTTGCGGGGAGAACGGGGTATAAATCTGATAGATAAATAAATAAATAAATAAATAGCTGGCTCAGGTCGGATTCCATCAAAATACCATATACAATATACGAACAATTAAAAACAATTAAAATCCTCAAATAAAATATGATTCTGTTCTAATAATTCTGATCCAAGCCTCAACAGATGAGGTCTCATTCAAATTTCTGTTCCTAGATGATAATGCAGATCTGACCCACTAAAGGGGATGCCCACCAGAGAGGACGAATGCCCATCATGTCAACTAAAAGTCTGTTGGAAGAGCTCTGTCTTACCGGCCCTGCAAAACTGTAAAAGACACCGCAGTGCCCTGATCTCATATGGGAGCTCATTCCACCAGGTAGGACCCCTGCTCCTTGCCCAGAAGATGGCCAAAAGCCTCCAGGATCTCTGGCCAAACTGGCCTGGAGAAAATTGCTTCCTGACCCCAAAGTGGCGACCAGCATTTCCCTGGGCGTGTAAGAAAGGGCCACGAGAACTAAGCACTGAGGCAACTCTTAC
>NW_015160838.1:1266578-1278510 GCF_001447785.1 Gekko japonicus
CCGCTCTGCCAGGAAGTTCCTCCTAATGTTTAGCCGAAAACCCTTCTGATTTAATTTCAACCCACTGGTTCTGGTCCGACCTTCTGGGGATACAGAAAACAACTCCACACCATCCTCTATATGACAGCCCTTCAAGTACTTGAAGATGGTTATCGTATCACCTCTCAGTCGTCTCCTCTCCAGGCTAAACATACCCAGCTTCTTCAACTATTCCTCAGAGGACTTGGTCTCCAGGCCACTCACCATATTTGTTGCCCTCCTCTGGACATGTTCCCCTCTATAGCCTTCTTAAACTGTGGTGCCCAAAACTGAACACAATACTCTAGGTGAGGTCTAACCAGAGCAGAGCAGAGCGATACCATCACTTCACGTGATCTGGACACTATACCTCTGTAGATACAGCCCAAAATCGCATTTGCCTTTTAAGCTACCGCATCACACTGCTGACTCATGTTCAGTGTATGGTCTACTAAGACTCCTAGATCCTTTTCACACATACTACTGCCAAGACACTTTTGAAGTACCCATTTGGAGTACCCATTTGGAAACATGTGCTTCCATGAGAAGACGACACTTGGCTTAGAACCTCTTAACATTTGTGACTGGCATGGCAGCCATTTTGGGTTGTCCATGCCACCCCCCTTTCAAGGCAGTCATATTTTAGCGGTGCCTACCACCTGCTTTTAAAAGCCCATCAGTGCTGACAGGTTTAATAAGAGTGGGGAGTTCTGAGGTAGAAAATATTGGCAGGGAAAAAACAAACAGGAGCCAAAATTCTAAAGATGTTCAGTTCTGTGTCCAATACTTACGCCCAAACCAGCTAATCTGTGGTGAGTGTCAGGCAATCAGCCAGAGCATGTGTGCACATGTTTCCTTCACCATACAAAGCAGAGACAAATGGGTCCATCCTTTCTATCTACTCTGCTGGGACTTAGAAGGACAGATGCTTAGAAGGAATGAAGAATCCAGCGTTACTGCAGCTCCCTGCAGTGGGGGTACACTAAAAGGGGGGGAGAAATCCACTGCAGCTGAGGGGAGAGATAAAGCCTGGCAGTGCCAAGTGCAATCCCTGCCACTGCCACAATGCCTCCCTCTTCATTCACGCAGTGGCTGAAGGAATGTGCCATAACAAGTTTCCCTGAACAAGACTGGGGGATCACTATGAGAATCTGTCCATTTTCTTCTCTACTAAGCCAGTCACACCTATGTGCTAAAGCAGAACAAGGCATGAATCTGGGTACAAGTTTTTTAAAAAATTAAAAGCTGGGTAAAATGGTGAATATTTCTACAGGGAACACAAAATCCATATGAACTGGGGGTGGTGAAAACAGAACCATTCTAACCCCACAGAGCTAGCGCTGACATTTTCTCTTCGTGGGTAGGTTGTCTACTGCCAGACTGTTACCATGCCATCAGGGAAATTATCCCTCTGACTGGAAAGGGGAAAGAATTCAGTGTTCAAAAATTTGTTGTTAAAGAAAAAGGTGTCAGTCCTCATACATAAGGTTGCACTGATTTCCACCAACTCCCCCCTCAGGACTTGGAGGGCCCCCGAAAAAGGTACAGGTACTCGGTACCAGGTAAGTAATACCACCACCACCACCCAAAAAAACCTGCCTCTTTCATAGGAAAGGTATCACACACACTAAATAACGCACTTTCAGTCCACTCAGTGCACTTTGCAGCTGTATTTTACTGTGTGAAATGGCAAAATCCACTTGCAAGTGGTCGCTGAAGTGGATCGAAACGGCATTATTTAGCATGTGTGAAAGCCCCCTTTAAACTGTTATGCCAGGAGTCAAAGAAACACCTCACCGTTCTTAAGGAATGCCCGTTTCACTATGCAACATGGAGGTAAAAAGAAAAAGAGAAATTAAGAGATAAATTCCATGTGGGATTCCTAGGGAAGAGGAGATAGCAAAGGGTCTTGGGGCAGCTTAAAGACTAATTGGCTATATTATAACACTAGGAAAAAGGCCCGTTGTGGAAATAAATACAACGGCCTCTAGAAAGTGGCTCTGGGCGGGTGCCCCGGCCTTGGACACTCAGTGTCAATTTGCTGTGGCGACCTCAGCAGGGTATAATGACACTGAGTCCACCATTTTCTCCAGAGGAACTGATCTCTGCTACCTAAAGAACAGTTATAATTTTGAGTGATCTCCAGCCCTCACCTGGAGATTGGCAACAATGGTTCCCCAGAAGGGAATAGTTGGTTTGTAGGGTGGAGTCTATGGCTTTGTACCTGTCCGAGGTCCCACGCCTCCTGAAACCTCACCCTCTCCAGGCTCCATCCCTCACATCTCCCGGAATTTCCCACCTGGAGTTGGCAACCTTATCTCCTTCCCAGCCAATCATCAACCTCCCTTTATTTCCCCCTCACTCTTCAGCTTTCCACCCCCCACACACCTGCAGCCTCTCCCATGCTCTGAAGCCCTGACTGCTACGTCACATTGGCTGTCATACAGAGCCCACCATTTTCTCCAGGGAAATTGATCTCTGCCATCTGGAAAGCAGTTGTAATTCTGAGTGATCTCCAGCCCTCACCTGGAGATTGGACACATTTTACCTCAGAACAGCAAAACTGTTTAGAATGTTAGAGGCAAAAGCCAATCAAGTCGCCTCTGTGTTCCGAGGCAGAGGCCAGTGAGGCTGCATATGCAAATAACCTCTGTGTTCTCACTGGCTATGGGGGGGAGAGGATTAGCAAAATGTTTAGAATGTTGGAGGAAGGACTCAGGCAAAGCAGCCAGTGGATAGGGAGACCCTCTGAATTACAGATCAGAGAGCGAACTGATTTTGGAGCATGTGGAATGTTCTAGAGAAGTGCCACCACCATTCGGCTTTTATTTATAAGGGAGATTGCTGGTCCTCTTGAGTTCCATAGGGTAGAGAGGAGGCTAATAAATGTTTTAAATAAATAGTATAAATAAATACAAAGTGTAAATAAGTAGAATAAATAAACACCAAGTGTTTGAATGAATAAATAACAGGGTCAAATGCCCCACTCTGCCACAGAAACTTTGCTCGGTGGCTTTGGTCCAGTCACCGTCTCTTAGTCTAATTTACCTCAGAGGAAGTTCGTTTCAGAGGGCGGCCATGTTGGTCTGCAGTAGAACAGCGAGATTCGAGTCCAGTAGCACCTTAAGAGACCAACAAGGTATAAGCGTCTGAAAGTCAAAGCTCCCCTTTGTCAGAATCGAGTTATGATTCTAACGTATCTGACAAAGGGAGCTTTGACTCTTGAAAGCTTTTCCCCGCCCTCCAATTTTGTTGGTCTCTAAGGTGCTACCTCACAGGGTTGCTGTGGGGATACAACTGGGGGGGGGGAGGATTGACATGCACCATACTGAGCTCCTTGGAGGAAGGATGAGATAACAATGTACTAACTGAGGACCTCTCTTTGGCTGGTCTTTTATCTGCTGTATTGTGGTTTCACGGTTAACCTGGTGGGTTTTTTTTAATCTGCTGTTATGATTTCCTGAGGCTGGTTGACTTTTATTTTGGAGACTGATGCCCTGGTTATGTTTGAAGAACTGTACACTGCCTCAGACACTTAAGGGAGGACCGGTATGTAAACAGTTTAAGTAAATAAATAACCATTAATTCCATAAATGGTCTTCTCTATTTGGCAGGCAAAGTACTGCTCAGAACAGCTCTTACGCTGTGTTTGGAAATGGCCAGGGATGGACAAAGAGGATTCCTTTGGCTTCCACCAAAGAATGCTAGAAATCGTCACTTGGTAAGCACGCTGGTAATTAGCTATATCCAGCCTCTCCTTACAGATCTCAGTTCTTAGGGTTTCCTATGGAGAGGGAAGTACTGCAGAGAAGATACCCACTGTGCAATTAATAGGGCAAATTAGAGCCAATTCACACATTATATCTTATAGGCACAGCGCCAGGCTAGCACGTAATCCCTGGGCAGATTTCGCTGGCCAACAGACACAAACACAACATTTCAACAGGGATCTATTCAAGTGTGTGACCCACACTCTGAAATGGGGAAAAAAAATCTGATTCATGAATTATATTTGGGGAGTCTTCCCTAAGAGGCAGATTTGCACACATCATACAATGAGGTCCATCTTCACCCCTTCCAGGATGCACAGAAGAAAGGAACTTTTTACACTATTTACACTGTGGAATTTAGTGTCATTGGACACAGTGATACCCATTAACCTAGAAGGCTATTGAAAAGGGGGACTAGACAAATTCAGAGGATGGAGCCATCAATCGCCATTAGCCATGATGATGAAATGGAGCCTATTTATTCAGACAGTATAAAAGTGAATACCACTTACTGGGGGTGGGGAATAGGGGAAGGGTTTGTCCTCTGGGTCTGCGCTGTGGGCCTTCAGAATGTCCACAGAATACTAGACTGGAAGGACCATTCATCAGGGCTCTTATGTTTTCTCATCAGAAAAGCTTACCGGGGGGGGGGGGGGAGAGAAAGAGTCCAGTTGCATCTTGAAGACTAACAAATTTTGTGGCAAGGTATGAGCTTTTGTGAGTCACTGCTCACTTCTTCAGATACTGCTAGAATGTAAGTCCATCTGTCCTACATACTGGAAAGTGGAGTGGTTTCAGGAAAGTTACACAAGTATCCGTGCTGAGACATTTTCAACCTAGCCAAAAAGGAAAAGGCCACCAAGTGTCTAGTGTCACCTTGAAAGGCAAGTAGTTGGCTCCAAAAAATACAGAACTGAACATTCCTCTCCCCCGCATCCCACCACCCACAGCCAGCTGTGCCCCTTTAAACACTGCCCCAGAGCAGTACTGGATGCAATGTGGGGGGTGCAATCTGCAAAATTCGAAGTGTCCCCCCTCCCAACGTGCCATTTGGCCTACAGAAGGCAAGGTCCGGAGCAATCATTGGTTCTATTATTTTTATTATGGTATCAGTCCACTTTGCCAAATATATAAAGTGAATTTGGGAGATCTGGAAGATGAGAGCCAGTGCAGTGTAGTGGTTAAGAGTGGTGGGCTAGGATCTGGGAGACCCAGATTTGAATCCCCAATTTGCCACGGAAGCATGATGTTTAACGTGCCTCCAGGCCCTTGGTTGTTTTGCAACAACAAATTAACAGGGCTATGTCTCTGTAAACTACTTCACAGGGTTGTTGTGAAGATAAAGTAGGGACAGCAGAGAGCACATGCCAGAGCAAAATTAAGACATGTGAAAGCGTGTGTGTGTGTGTGGGGAGATCAGAAAAATTCAGGGAAAACTGCCCCCACCTTGAAGATTCTCTCTTTTGGAATAAGTGAAATGCTTTTTAAGATGGGCTGTTACGCATTCAAAAAGGTTTTTATGCAAGACAACATACAGTATGAGATACCGATAATTCTGGTATATACTGTAGACATAACAGTTTCAAAAATATGTTAACTGTTTTAAATGTGACTAGTTTTTTTCACAGAATATGCTATATGCATCATCCACACCATTGAAGAGGTCAGTATACTCAGTGTTACAATTTTTAATGTCTAAATATGCTGTGTCTACTGTGACTGTATGAGAGCATTCCTGGCCAAAGACTTTCTTTTATTTGCTAGAAAATCTGGTTTCTATTTTCCGCTTATTTTTTCCTACCTCTCCAATGGCCAGACTTAGGATACATCTGCTAAGGTAGCATAGGGTACAGCAGTCTGTATCAGGCACTTTTGTCTTTCTCTCATACTGGGTATATTTACAGTTTTGCCTATAGAAATCTACTTCTGAATTGCATAAATACAACAAATACTACATTGTAAGTTACACCTTTTTTCTATTGTTTGAAACAGTAACATACATTTTGTTTTGATAAAGAAGTACTGCACATCTTTTATATACCCCTAAGAATTTCTGTTTTTCAAAACATTTTTCTCCATGACTTCAAAATTCCTGGAAAGTTGGCATCATTACTAATGAACGAACAAACAAACAAACAATAAAGGGCAAAACTGTGTCAAGTTGTTATTATAAAAAGATGCGCTGGGGTAAGGAATGAGGACACACACTCTCACATACAGTCTTAACACATTCCAGACGTATGACCTCATGGCACTGAGCACATGTAACAGCATGACCTTGCCCTGAAAAATTCTTAGTGTTAAGTAATCCTACTTCCCACTATGGGTTCATCTTATTCAGATTTAGAACTGCTCTCCTATTACTTCATAGCTGCTGCTTCCAAACCTGGTTTGTGAACTGGAGTTGTGAATTAGCTTTAATTTTATCCTCAAGCTTATTGAAAAAGGGGGGGGGGGGGGGACAACCCAAACCACACACACCTATCCCTGCAGTTCTCAAATTCTCACCCAGCTGTAGCCAAAAGGCAAGAAATATCTGGCACAAGTCCATACCCAGAGAACTGTTCAAAGCCTTCACATTCTCATGGGGGGTTAATAACAACTGTGCACGGGCTGGCCCCAGTCTGGATAGGAGCTGTCATCGGGCTCCCAACGTTCCAGTCTTGCAACTTTCACTGCCTATCCGACCTGCTGCAACTGCTCCAGAAAACGCTTCAGGTTAAGAAACAGAACCAAAAGGCGCAAAATATATATTTAGCACTAGCCTGTAGAACAAACAACAGTTTGTTGGCTGCAGCCTCCCCCCACCTCCACTCAGGGATGTTTAGATGGAACAAGAAAGGGGACCCCCGAAAATCGCGGGGGGAGGAGCGGGGGAGCTCCACACAGAGCAGGCGGAGGAGGAAAGGTACTTTTAATGCCTGTTGTACAAGCAAAAGAAGGTTTAGTGTAGCTTTTTCCTTTACTACCTTGGCTGCTTGCTTCCAGACTGGAAGGCTTTAGCCGTGCAGTCTTTCACATTGGGCCGCAATGACTTTAGTGTTAGCATACCAGCTTTCAAAGCGAGAGTTGCGGCTTGCAGCCGCCAGGCCTCACCGCCTCCTCCTCCTCAAAGCAAGGCCTGAGGCTTGCAGCCGCCGGGCCTCCCCGCCACCACCGCCTCCGCCGCCTCCTCAAAGCGACCGGTCGTTCGCTCCCCCTCCCCTGAACCAAGGCAGTTCGCAGAGCGTCCCCTGTGCATGCGCAGGGGACGCTCTGTGACTTTTGGGGGGATTTAAGTATCCTCCCCGATTTTTTTTTCCAGGTTTTAAGATTTTTGTGCACACCTGGGGACCGCCCCACGTGTGCACAAAACTCTCCCCCCCCCCCGTTGCCCCCGATGTGCGGAAATAAGTATCCGCACACCAGGGGGCAACTTGGCTATTAGACATATAGATTCTCACATTCAAGGATGTGTAGCCATTTTTAGTCCTGGAATGGACCACCAAGACTAGCCCAATCTCATCATATCTCAGGAGCTAAGCAGGGTCGGCACTGGTTATTATTTGGATGGGCAACCAACGAGAAATACCACGGTTGCTATGCAGAGGCAGGCAATGGCAAACGACCTCTGAACAACTCTTGCCTTGAAAATCACACTAGGGGTCACCATAAGTCAGCTGCAACTTGAGGGCAAAAAAGACCCATTTCTAAGAAAATAAAATTAATACAATAATTACAAGTCATGGACTCAGAATACCTTTGGATGCTAGAAGTGCAGTAAAAAGGATGCATGCTTCTGCTCCCTGATGTCTGAAGGGAAATGTGAGGAGTGGTGAGATGCACTACTTAGATGCATACCTAGCTCTGAGCATTACACATTCATGCAGAGTTTCCCTTTGGACACTACTGCAGAAGCACTTGTCCGTGCTGCTTATACTGTCTGACATCACTCTAAAGCAAGAAGAAGGAACACAGTCTACAAGTCAAAGGGACAAAAAGTAAAGAACTGTGCAATATCACACGCTAAACAGGTTCAAAACAGAAGAAGCAAACGTTTCAATGTAGGGCCACCAATCAATTTCACAGAGCATGTACGTATTTCATAACTTCAGCACACAGAAAAAATTTAGCGCACATTTGTAAAAAAGATGACATCACTCTAACACAAGGGTGTCAAACATGTGGATCAGGCCCCGGGAGGGCTTCTATCAGGCCTGCAGTGGAACTGGCTGTCTCCTGCTTTATCTTTCAGTTCTGCTGCTGCTCCTGCATCTAGCTTACTTTCCCAGACTCTCTCAATCACTCAGGAGAGATAGACAGGCAAACTTCTGTTCCCTGCACTGGCTCTTCCCAGGGAGAAAGGGAACAAGCCAGACCTTGCTTCCTGGCCAGGCTCCCTCAATCGCACAGGAGACAAAGGCAAGCCTTTCTTCTCCTCCATTGGCTGAGGCTCCACCCTGAAGGAAGGGAGAGAAAGAGGGAGAGTTTGCTTTGCTTGGCTGCCTCAATTGCAGGAAGATATACAAAGCATTTTTAAGACCAACAAAGTTTTATCTAACAAAGGTATGAGCTTTTGTGTGCCTTGCTACAGTGTGTGTGTTTTGCTGGCCTTGTTATGCTGTTGCTCTCCTGGGTGCAACAGGGTTCTCTCCCTCTTTTCACTGTATTCATGCCCTCATGATCCAATCTTTCTCCGTAGGAAAGCAATTTGAACTATTTAGATGAGGAATAACAATAAGCCAGTGGGGTGGATTAGGCTGAGAGTGTGTGTCCAGACCAAGTTCACCCAACACATTTCCTTTGGGGATTCTGAACTTAGACTTCCCAGACAGTAGGCTGATACTGACCACTGAGGAAGAGTATAGTTTTGTAGACAAACAAATAGCCCTCAGTCTGTGTCATGGTGCCTTCTCATGTTCTTGACCAGCACACAAAGCAATTTATGTACAAAAGCTCACAATGCCCTGTCATTTCATGTTTTCCCCTGGGTCCTAGGCTCAGAACTCTGAGTATAAGATTTCTGTAGTGGATGTCATACTCAGGATTGCAACAGCACAGACATTTTGATGCAGTAATTCAGAGCAAGAGGTGTCAGTTATCAGACACTGTTAAATAAAAAAAATATTGCAAGAGTGCTAATGTTTTAAGCATGTTTTTATTTTAAGTTAAAAAAATCTTTGTGTTTGTGTCCTTTATAAAGTGTATCTCCGTTACCTGGCATTACATTTTATGACATTTTATGTTTCTCATTTATGTCAGATCCGGCCCTCATAACAACTGAGTTTAACACCCCTGCTCTAACACATTAAAGATAAAGGCCTTCACATTTTAGATTCTGATTTGTAACATGCATGTTAGAATTAGGCTATGCACAACATAACTTTGACAGTGTAACATAATAGTTAGCATGCTGGACCAGAACTGAGAGAACCAGGTTCCAGTTCCCACCCTGCCATGGAGGCCTGTTCAGCAATGCTGGGCCAGTCACTCTCTCAATCTGATCCACCTCACAAGGTTGTTGTGAGGGTCAGAGAAGTTGCTTTGGGTCCCCACTGGGGAAGAAAAGCACAGTATAAATATCCAGACAAAACAGTAACACTGGAGTCTATCCCACGCTAGGCCTTCAAGCCTCAGCTGGTCTGATGCTTAGCCACTGAGTAAATGCAAATGGGGATGGGAGTTGTGTACAATATCAGCCATGTTCTTCCTCCTCACGCTTCATCATCCAAGCACCAAACCAAGATTCTGTCTAGTACATTTTTCTCCTACCCTCTTCCAAGGAGGTCAGGGCAGCATACATGATTCTCCCTTCTCTATTTTTCCCATACAACCTCCCTGTGAGGTAGGCTAGGCCGAGTTTGCACAACTGATCCATGGGTCACACAGAAAATTTAACAGTCCTTTGGGGACTTCAGCTGACCTCCACTAGTCCAGGACCTTAATCACTACGCCACTCTGGCCACTCTCAGCACAAAGGAATTCTGTGCAATGGTTCCCCACCCACCCCAAATACCTCCATTATTTTCTACAGCATTTACAGTAGGCTTGTAAATAATCATTTCCTTGTGATAACCCAGCTTGAATCAAGAGAAAAGACAGGGAACAAATGTTTTAATAAAATAAATTTAATAAAATACAGCTACCTCCAGACATAACAGATGGGGAAACATCTGGAAACTGACAGAAAGCTGGTTCTTTTTTTATTTCAGACCAGTAATATAAAGATGTACAGGAGGACAATAAATTGGTTTTTGTTGTTGTTGTTATAGAATTGGAAGGGATCTCCAGAGTCATCTAGTCCAACCCCTGCACAATGCAGGGAATTCCCCCCACACACACACAGACAGTGACCCCTGTTCCATGCCCAGAAGATGACAAAAAACCTCCAAGATCTCCAGCCAAACTGGTCTGGGGAAAAACTGCTTCCTGACCCCAAAGTGGCGATCAGCATTTCCCTGGGCGCAAATCATCATCATCACCATGCTAATAACTTCAGTGGATCTGTACAGATGGAAATACCTCACCATAAGTGTATCTCTTCCATCTAACTACTTACAAACCTTCACTACTTACAAACCTGAGAGCCAGTTTGGTGTAGTGGTTAAGTGCGCAGACTCTAATCTGGGAGAACCGGGTTTGATTCCCCACTCCTCCTCTTGCACCTGCTGATGTGACCTTGGGTCAGTCACAAGCTCTGGCACAGCTGTCCTTGAAAAAGAGCAGTTTGTGCCAGAGTTCTCTCAGCCCCACCCACCTCACAGTGTGTCTGTTGTGGGGAGGGGAAGGGAGAGGAGTTTGTAAGCCGCTCTGAGACTCCAAGTGAAGGGTGGGGTATACATCCAATCTCCTCCTCCTCCTCCTCCTCCTCTTCTTCTTCTTCTTCTTCTTCTTCTTGTGCACCCAAGCTTTAAACAATTTTTGAGTTTTCACTCCTTGAATAACTTGAGAGTTTTTATTTTACCCAGTCTGACCGGGGTGGGGGACAACTACTCTTTTATACCAGTGAAATGCACAGCTGCTCAGAGGAGGGTAACATTATGTTAAAAATACATATATTCATGTACAGCTAAATCAGAAACCTTCCTCTCTCTTTTTTTTACGGCCTATTCTCTGTGCTTAAGGTACAAACTAAGTAGCTCATGCAATCCCAGCACGAAAATAAACCCAGACGGTCAAAAACAAGAGCTTAAGAGTTTGAGAACAACTAAAGCATTTCATACACTGTAACCTTACGTCTGTGACATAATGACTAGAGAGTCAGACAACGACCGTGGAGACCCAAGTTCAAATCCCCGCTCGGCGGTGAAACTTGTCAGGTGACCTGGGGCCAGCCACTTTCTTTCAGCCTAACCTCTGCCTCATAGATACAATGGGAGTAGGGAACGGAATCACGTGTGCCGATCTGAGCTCTGTGGAAGAACGGCAGGACAAAAACGTGACAGAAAAGCCCTAGGTCAGCATTATTATCCCCACTGAGTTGGGGATGGCGGGAAGGAAGCAGGAGACAAAGAAAATCACTTGCCGAAGACATCCTAGTGAGTTCCTAGCACAGGAGTGACCTACACTGGAAGTTTTAATCCAATTCATGGTGACTACAGAGCATTAGGCATCACTGTACGTCTGTCCCACTAAAACTTTGCATATTTAAATGAAAACTGGCTCAGAACTGTTCAGCTCCCAGGACTGAAGCTGTTGTTTTGGGGGGAAAACCCCCGTCTTTGGCACTACTCGTTTGCAGCAAGGCAGATGGCAATTTTATAAAGTAAAAGAGGAGGATTGCCCTGCCCTCGTTACACCGGCTCAGCCTATCCCCGTGTGCGACTAGTTACCACAACTGTCACTCTTTACCGTTAGCTGGGCTAGCACAAAGAAAGCGGCAGCAACAGCAGCTCCCAGGAAGGGGGGTGGGGTGGGGTGGGGTGGGGGAGGATTATAGCTTTCTTGTGTGCTTCATCCTCCTGAGTCCTGCAGCAGAGTTCATCTACCCCAAGCAAGTAGGGTTTTGCCAGTCTCCCTTTCACCCAATTGCTTCCACAGCAATGATAAAAGACAGTTATAGATCTAGATCGGAAGCCAGGCGTGCATTATGCTAGCCGGTACTGCTCAGGAAGAAATGAGTTTTCATGAAGGTTTCCCCAGCCCCTGCAGCAGCTGGGAGGAAC
>NW_015160838.1:1278576-1383215 GCF_001447785.1 Gekko japonicus
TTCCCAAGGCCAGTAGCCAATAGTTCACTGTTTGTGGCATATATGGAGCTTGCTAAATACAAGAATCCCCTGAAAAATGCTGCCCTGCCCTCCTGCTTTGTTTACACATGGGATCAAATGGGAATGCAGCAGTCGTGACCCCAAATGAACCTGTCAGAGGATCAAAGCAAACCTCGTACAATCTGCACCAAATAGTATTCCTTCACTACACACAACACTGGGCGGGGGTTTCTCCTAAGCTAACCTCTGAAGCAGAACTTTTTCTCTGGTCTTGCTGGACCTTTAAAAAAAAAATGGTTTGTGCCAAACAGCACCTATACTGTAATTACAGAGAAACAAAATTTTGTTTACTTCATTTATAACCTGTCTTTGTCCCCTGTGGGGATTCACAGCAGGTTACATCATTCTCCTCGCCTCTATTATATCCTCACAACCACCCTGTGAGGCAGGTTAGGTTGAGAGTATGTGACTAGCCCAGGGTCACCCAGCAAGCTTCCATAGCAGAATGGGATTTGAATCTGGGTCTCCCAGTTGATTTTTATATTATTATTTTCCCAAATTTGTAACTAGAGACTGCCTCCCCGTAGTCTTCTCTTTCTCTTTTATGTTTTAATAATTCCTCCAAAATGTAAAATATTTTTTTCAGGGGCCTTCATATCAATTATTGTAACATTTTTTTTCAACAATGAAAAAAGTTTCACAGTCAGAATACATTAGATCAGCAAGGCAAAACCTGCAAACATTTCTACAGGTCACTTGCGATTGCGAGTTTCCTGGTATTTGAAATAATTCCCCCCAAGGGAGATGGAAGAAAATGAGTGATTGGGGTGTATATGGCACGCGCATACACATACAGACATCACCAAAAGAGCAAAGCAAATAATGGAAGAGAATAAACAGGAAGGAGTGCAGAAGTTCTTCTTCTTATCAATGGAAAGCCACAGATGTGATTTAGTCTTCTAGCCTTTAGTACAGTAGCATCTATTAACAAACTAACTAAACGGGTAAACAAAAATTATTTTACATGTGAACCTTTCAGACATCAAACAGGATTGAAAGCAGTCACTTTTCCAGTTCTGTGGCTGATTTCCCCCCCTCTTTTGTCCACCTATTAAATGGTTCCTTCCTCCCAAAATAATGAAAGGAGCAGGAGAGAAGCTAGTTTTTAAGTTCTTTTAGGGAAAGGAATTTTCTACCCCCTTGAGGCTTGCCTGGTGCCTACTTTACTTGTCTTTTAGGTGCCAGGCCAAACTACATATTTTTATCCAGGTTTTTCACTAGGGGGTTTATCTTCCCAGTCTTTAAATAACGTTTAGGGTTCTGAGGCTTGTTTTTTATTGTTATATTATTTTAATTGTAAGCCACCTTGGGCAGGACTATGAAGAAGAACGTAGACAAATTCTAAATCAATAAATACATATGCCATGAACATGGTTGTCCCCTTCATCTGTTTCAACAGAATTTAACACTCTCCCCACAGGTCTCAGTTTCACTCACTCTTTCTAGCATCACTTTCATTACTTGTTCCTTCTACACCAGACTGGTGACTGCAATACCCTTTCCACCATACGAGAAGAGATATAAATTGGAAATATGACATGACCCACACAGCCAATCGGTAAATTTTACGATGAACCTTAGACTGAACCTGTGCCTCCTTCAGGCCTAATCCACTAGATCACAATGAGCTCAGTGTACAAGGGACTTATTTGATTTTAATCCTCAAAGACCCCTGTGAAGTATCTTATAAGGATCAGTTTGTCAATGGCCACTAGCTACTGCGACTAAAGAGAGCTTCTACATCCAGAGGCAGTAAACCTCTGAAGTTCAGTGCTAGGAGGCAACATCTAAACTTTCTGAGCTTTTGGGCACTTCTGGGATTCTGACACAGCATGATGGGCACAAAATGGCTGCTGCAGGAGGTGGACCTAGCCACAAAATGGTTGCCGCAGCTTCCCTTCAATCACCCAGTGACGATCCTTGTACTGTGGGGGCAGCTGTTGCCAAAGTAACATTTTTAAAAATCTGCACAGCCATTCAAATTTCCAATGGCCAATCAGAACCATTGCTGGGCAAAAGCCCCATCTGGTCCCACCCACTTAAAAAAACACCTGGCAAGTACCAGGAAAGGTGTTGGCGGGGGCTATGGTGCCCAGAGGCACCATGTTGGAGACCTCTGATCTAGAGAAAACTTTGGCCTCCATGCCCTTTTGTTGGCCTTCCAGGGCACCAGCGTGGCCACTGTGTAAAACAGGATACTGGAATAGACGGACCGCTGGTCTGACCCAGCAAGGCTCTTCTTATGATCTTATGGTGCCTTGGGGGATCAGGCAAGAAGAAAAACAGGTTGCTTACCTGTAACTGGTGATCTTCAAGTGGTCATCTGTGCATTCACACCCATGGGATACAGTGCGCCTGCACTGGATCAATCGGTACTGTAGCAGGCTCTTAATGGATTTTTGCGCCCAGACCTCAGGCATGCGCAGGAACCCCACCACGCATGTCCAGAGGGGTGGGTGCGGACATCCCGCCAGTTCCTTCAAACCGCCGCGAATCAACCCCTATGAAAAACATAGAAGCTGACAGCAGCGGGGAAATAGGGTGGGTTCCTGCGCATGCCTGAGGTCTGGGTGCGAAAATCTGTTAAGAGCTTGCTACAATACCGATTGATCCAGCGCAGGGGTGGGAAGCACAGAGACCACGTCAAAGATCTATTATTACCTGTTTGGGTACCTGGACATTAATAGGGATGGGGCAGGAGGCAGTGGGGAGGGGAAAGGATGGCACCCCATGTTGAGTCACCACTGTAACCCTTCTGCAAGCAGAGTGAATGCCAAAGAAGCTCACACGTATTAGCAAAAGAATTCCACATGCAGTGCTGCTGAGGTCACTCTCCAGCTGCAAGTATGGGCAGGCAGAGTTGCAAGGGAAAAAAAGGCCTTGCAGCCACGGGATACTCCCCAGGTCACCTAACAAGCATCATTCGTTCCCTTAGGCAGTTTGCACAGCGGTGAAGAAAAGCCACAAAACTAAAGCCTCCCAGTCACTCACATGTACTTTTTTGGCATAGATACCACTGTTCAGCGTACAGATTTCAATGCCCAATTACACGGGACAGCGTTTTCTGCAGCTAGGTGCCTATTCAACCACTTAATCTCAATTCAAAACCTTGTTTAATCTCTCCTGCTTCTCAGGTCACACAAACTTGAAATGTCTCTGACTTGTAGCTGAGACGCGTCTAATCCCAGGTTTCCCTGACTGCCAGGTTCACTGCACGCCGCGGAATTTAGGTTACAGCCAGCCAGCCTATTAATCCCTTTTTGCTTGTTGCTGGAAGAACTTTGCTTGCATTTATAGAGAATAATGGAGAGGGGGGTTTGAAGGGAGGGAGAATCCTATATACTTGTTCTAGTTATAGAAAATGTGTTGAGGCCACAGGTGAACTCACCTTGCCTTTGTTGCTGTTGGATTCTTCCCTAGCTTGTTCTATCAGCCAGCTTCCCCACCAACCATTTTTCTTGTGCTCCCCCAACACAGACCTAGCAAAGGTCCAGGGACACATTTTCCAAAGCAACTGGTGTAAAAAGTAGGCAATGGAATGTAAAGGGAAAGTTGCATGGGGGTGAAGGACAGAGGATTACGCACATATGCCAAAGTTTAGCATTCTCCTTTGCTCTCCTCACCGCCTATGAGGTCCACCAGAAGCTATTGGTCTGGGGCAAGTGATGCTCTGTATTCTTGGTGCTTGGGGGGGGGGCAACAGTGGGAGGGCTTCTAGAGTCCTGGCCCCACTCGTGGACCTTCTGATGGCACCGGGTATTTTTGGCCACTGTGTGACAGAGTGTTGGACCAGATGGGCCATGCCATTTGCCTGATCCAACATTGGCTTCTCTTATGTTTTTATGCTTTGCAGTACACAGGAAACAGCCAAAGTTCCCAGTCCTGTTCAGCTAAACTTTGCTGATCTGAAACTCCAACCACCAATGGTTCTGCCCCACGGCATTTCTACAGACATTCAGAGAAGGTTGCAATAACTTTAGTTTTGTCTAGACAGGAGCCAGGGCTGGCCCTGTGTTAACTCCAGTCAACTGCTAACACAAAGGAATGTGGCAGACAGACAGAAACAATTGCTTTGCCCTTGAATGGTGGACTCAGAATTCACAGGTGCATTCCAACTTCAGGGCCAGTCCAAGGATTTTTGGCACCTAGGCAAACTATAACTGTGGTCCATCCGTCCCCCTGCCAATTCAATATACATACACAAACATAATGCAACATCAGTCGGTTCATTCCAAGGGCTGTAACCCTAAACATGCTTACCTGGCAGTAAATCCCATTGAATATAATGTGACTTCTGAGTGGGCACGGCACACATGCGCAGGAGGAACATGAGTTTGGCTCCCTCTCTCCCCTACACCCATGGATTTACTGAGGACCTCTAGCCATTTTGACACCACCCTCAGCTCTGGCATCCTAGGTGGCTGCCTAGGTTTGCCTAATGGACAGGCCAGCCATGTTCACCTTGAGGTGCATTAAGAAACCCAACCCAGAATGGATATATATATCCTGTAAGCCGCCCTGAGCCTGCCTTGGCAGGGAAGGCGGAATATAAAATAAACAAATAAAATAAATTAAAATGAAAAGATTCAAGGTAAGCATGTCAGTCCAAATTAAAATCCAACACACAAAATCCATGTACTACCCTTTTGTTAAGGCCAGGAAAAATTACACAACACCATGCACAAGCCTTTCAAGCTCACCAGAACCCTCCATCAGGTTGGATGTTAAAACGAAAACCCAATCACGGGCACATCCCACTCCCCTGCCTTGCAGTGTAGTCACACAAAACCTCTAGGAAGGGATCACGTTGCTGTATGTACTGTACAGCACCTAGCACACCATAAGGATGTAAAGTGTTAAAGCACGTATATTCAGACACAGCAATATTTCAAGTAGAAATAGTAGATTTACAGGTTTTGTCTACAGCTGAATGATGTCTTGTTTACCGTCTTCTTTGATTTCTGCTTCCAGTGCAGATTTTTTTCCCTTCCAGTTACTATTTCTGGCCATGCCTTTGTACCTAATATTTCTCTTCCCCTCCCCTCCCTTCCTCCTTTCCACACTGTTGGACTATGCAGGAGACAGGGGTGGAGTACGTTTGTTTCCTCACTTTCTTAGTTAGGATCATTATTAAATCTTCCAATATTACAATGTGACAAGTAAAATAGAAGCAAGGAGGGGGGAACCTGGAAACCTATGAATGATGCATTCACCCTGAAACACAAATCTTTTGTACAGCAGGCTGGAGTCAAGGACAGACAGGAACATCCATCACATACATCTTCATTCCACCCTTGCTCCAAAGAGCTCAGGCAGTGTACTCAGGGGGTCCCCGACCTTTTGGACCCTGCAGAAACCTTTGAAATTTTGAGAGGGGGTGATGAGTACCACCCCAAAATATCTGTCACAGGGGGCAGGGCCAAACACAATACCTCCCCCACACGCACACTTTACGAAAGAATACCAGAAGGGGAATAAAAAGAGACCAAGGAAAGCCCATGGGGAAGAAGGCAACAAGAAAAGAGGGAATAAAAAGAAAGAAACCCTGAAGGGAGAATGGAACCATGCCTGGATGCTTACTAGTCCTTCTGATCCACCATAGGCAACCGCTACTAATGCGTCTGACAAAAATTCTTTCATTTGAATGAGGACAGCCAATAACAAGCCCTGCCTTGGTGTAGTGGTTAAGTGCACGGACTCTAATCTGGGAGAACCCAGTTTTATTCCCCACTCCTCCACTCGCAGCTGCTGGATGACCTTGGGCAAGCCATAGTTCTGTCAGAGCTGTCCTTGAAAAAGAGCAGTTTGTGTCAGACTTCTCTCAGCCCCACCCACCTCACAGGGTGTCTGTTGTGGGGAGGGGAAGGGAAAGGAGTTTGTAAGCCGCTCTGAGACTCCGAGTGAAGGGCAGGGTATAAATCCAATCACCACCACCTCCTCCTCTTCCTCCTCTTCTTCTTCCAAAGTCCGACCCATTTCCTGAAAAGCTTGGCAGGCCCCAGGGAAAGTACTGATAGGCGCCAAGTTGGGGAACCCTGGTGTGCTTGATTCTCCTTTCCTCACTTTACCCTCTCAACAACCTTGAGATGTAGTTCATGCTAAGGGTGGACAACTGTCTCAAGGTCACCCAGCAATCTGTGTAACAGAGTGGGGTTTAGGAAGCTGAGGCTCCTAGATCCTAGCCCTACACTGGAACCACTGCATTCTATTGGCTCTCTAAGTGAAAAGATACATACATACAAACTAGCCAGTTCACAGACAGCCAAAAACCAAGGCTTAATTATTCATCTAAGGGAATTCTGTTGCAACATGAACTTGGACATCTAGATCTACGTACTGCTCTTCTTCTATCTGGGACGGTTTTTAATGTGGTGGCTCACAAGCTACACCAGTTATCAGCTGTACCTTATGCAGAAGGTAAGACACAAACTAAATTATAAATGAAGGTAAGTGCATGGAAAAGCAAAGGGGGGAAATGGAGAATGCACCCTGGCTACTTCTCTTTTCCCTCAGTATTTAAATGTTACTCTTAACTGATTTGCAGGGGACTTTTCTACTTACAGAAAAATTAGTAGATGACCTTTCAACCAAGCGTGACTTCATGGGAAATATTATTTCATCACTTCAGGAATTCTCCCTCAATTGCTGAAGAAATCCTGTAATGCTTTAGAGGCTTAGCAGAATGAAAGCAAGAGTTTTTTAAAAATAAAGAGATGGGCTCCCCCCATTGGTCAAGCACTGGCAGGTCTTTAAAAAATGACAGCTCCCATTTATCTTTCCCACAAAAGGGGAAAAAAGCCTCTATCAGACCCGCAACTCAACAACAACAGAAACAGACATGGAAATTATATTTTCCAAAATAATAATAATAAAAAACCCAGCATATTAAGGATATTTTAAAACAAAGCTCCCTGGATGGTGGAACTGCTTGTATCCTACTTCCACATACATATGTCCACATGCCACATCAGAAGATCAAGGAACGTCTAGGGACAATGTAACACAGTATATGGGCTGCTCAACGTTGACTAAGGAGACCTGGATTCAAATCCCTGATCAGTCAGAAAGCTCAATGGGTTATCTTGGGCCAGTCTCTCTCTACCTAACTGAACTCACAGGGTGTTGCAAAGACAAAGGGTGGAGAGATCAACTGTGTGTGCCAACTTGAGTGCCCTGGCAGAAAGGAAAATAAAAATATAATCAAAATTAATCTAACAAAATGCATTGCGTTTACACTTATATTTCTATCTATCTATCTCCCAAGCTTTTTCTCCCCAGTTCAGACTCAAAGCGGCTTAGAACACTGTTCGCCCCTCCTCCACTTTCTCATAACAGCCACCATGTGAGGTAGGACAGGATGAGACAGGTTTGAGACACAGGTCCAAAGTCACCCAGCAAGCTTTCATGGTAGAAATGGAAATTTGAACCCAGGTTTCCCAGGATCATAGTCCGACACTCTATCCGCTACGCCATGTTGGCTCTCAATGACCAGGCACTATTTGATAATCCACAGAAATTAAATACAGAGAACGAGAACACACAAGCAAAACTTTGGACTAGAAGTTCCATGTTATGTTCCCATTTCTTCTTAGACATTGATCGAGCTACTGCAGGGGGTCCCCAACGTGGTGCCTGTGGGTGCCCACAACACTTCCCCTGATGCTCACCAAGTGTTTTTAGAAAAGTGGGTGGGGCCAGGTGGAGCTTGTGCCCAACAGGGCTTCTGATTGGCCACTGGAGATCTGACTGCCTGAGCAGATGTTTTAAAAGTTGCTTCAGCAGCTGCTGCCTCCACAGCACAGCAAGCTGCGTGTATACAAGAAAATACTTTCAAACAGTATCTTCATTTTCAAGGGCATCCTATTAAACTGCACTTCTTCCTGAAATGCTGACTGTACTTCCCAAACACTGTGTGTTGGCTCTGCCTCCTGCAGCAGCCATTTTAATAATAAATAATAATAATAATCTTTCCATTCATTAATCGCTCAATCCCGCAAAGCTGCTGGCTCTGAGCGATTTACAGTTACTCAAATACACACGGGACTAACAATGATTCAAAGGGGTAAGGGAGGACAACATATATATCTTTAAATCACACACGTTCGCAGTCGAAGGGGAGTTTGTTCAGCGGTAAGGTCAGACATGTTCCAACGGCATTTTTCCCTCGGCGTGGCTTGATGTCGTCAGCTTTCTCCAGGACTGCTTCAGTTGCAGCGCAGCACTGCCACCGCCTGGCCGGACGGCCCATTACAGGCTTCCTTGATGCCGAAGAGTTCTTTCTAGGCTTTTCGATCTCACGCGCTGGACCTTCCGTTTGCCGGCTAACACCTCAACCACCGGGGGGTTTAATGTGCCCACCCTCTCTAAGGAGTGGTACCCATTTTATCTACTCGCTGAAGCTTTCGAACCGCTGGGTGGACGGCGAGCTGGGGACAAGGCTGGTAGCTCACACCAGCACGGGGCTAGAACTGACAGTAGTTGTAGTTGTGGCCACCCCCTTTCTCAAAATTCCAAAGGTGCCCATACGCTTAACAAGGTTGGGGATCCCTGAGCTACTGTGATGTCACAGAAGCCAGCAGATCAGAGCACTGGCCTCTGTCTCAAGTAAGCAACACTGTGTACATGCTTGGATGGATTGAATGTCCATTCCCCCTGCCATGTTCTCTAGACTCTGTAATACACTTCCCACCCCCCAAAAAAACCAGGCTGGAAAATACAATCATTCTATCACTACAATAAGGGCGTAAAGGTACCAAACAGCAAACACCGCTTCAGAATTTTTTCCCACAAATCCTGAAATGGCAATAAACGACACGAATTCTTAGAACCGAAGCTGTTGTGCTGTTTTGCTTCCATCGGTGAAAGACAAAATATACATTTTAAATAAAGTCTTCCAGCCAGAGCACCGAGTCTTATTCTCACTCCTTCAGTACACGGTCAACTGTTGTCAAAAATATTTTAAGTGGCAAGTAGTCTCAATATTTTCCCCTTCCCCTCCAAAATACACATGCACAGATACTCATTGCTTAGTTTCAATTCTATAGATTAATTTGTACACCATTAACAACATAGTTGGTTCAAAATTCTGTTTGTTCACACTGAAGGGGATGGAGGGGGGGGATCAATACTTCGTCACCATGGCAACTAGAGGCAGCCTAGGCCGGCTGGGGTGGTCTCCTCCCTTGAATTACTTAGTCCTCCCTATAGCATAGCCCAGGCGTTTGCCCTTGGCCTGTGAAACTGACTTAGCCAGCTCTTCTTCACAACCATCTGCTTAGCAAGACAAAAACAGAATTCCTTTCCTCTCTGCCTGCCCCTCTACACACACAAACACACACACACACAAAATGAGATGGATGTCTAGGTTTTTCCATAAGGCAAAGCCATATCCTTCAACAACAAGTAGGGCTTTGCTATGGCGTGTGTGTGTGAGAAAGTTACTGAATTAAATCAATACAGTTGAGCGCAAATTTATTTAAATTTATTTGCTCTAATATAATTGTCACCTATTTAAACAGTATGTGGGGGAAAGGGTATTCCTACAGAGGTAATTAAACTTCATTTAATAATAAAGAAAGGCGCTCATTACTCCTGGGTCATTTATCCAGAGACACCAGATAGGGCTATGAACTGTTTGGACAACATGTGTATCCAAAATGAGAAGGTGAATCGGTCTAGCTTGGCAACCATCCCTGAAACTTTCCAGATGCCCCTTAGAAAGGCTACCAGCAGGGAATAATAGCTACCTACTTTGTCATCTGGGGAATCTTATGTGGAGGTTCCATTTCTATTACAGCTTAAGAGCCACTGACATCCTGCATGAATTTGCCATGTTAGGGTTGCCAGGTGTCATCTTTGCTGCAGTGGGGGGCTCCCGGTTCTTCAGGGGTCCTCTGACCAGGGGTTCTTCAGGGGTCCTCTGACCAGAGTTACTCTATGGTGACCAGAGTTACTCTATGGTAACCGGAGTCCTCCCTGGAATGCTAGAGCGTCGCTGCACGACAGCCCCAGCATGATGACATCATTGGATTGGTGGTGTCCCTGTGGGGCACTGCTGTTCAGGGGTGGGGTTTCCCCCGCTGGCCAAGTGGCTAGTGATGGATTGGGGCCCCCAATATTAGGGGATCCCCTGGCCCCACCAGGGGATGGCAACCATATGCCATGCCCATTTTCATGGCTAGCACGACCTTTTCATAAGCACATTAAATGTCCACCACAGAACCTCATTTTGTAAGCTTTAGACAATTAAAATATTTTTAAACATAAATATCTGATTTTGTAGCTGAAACTATCCTACTTGCATCCTGTTGATAACCATATCATAGAGTAGATAATGCATTTGAGGGTTTTTTCCTCCATCCATGCAGTTTAGGCTGGCAAACATGGGTTCTCCCATCCTTCATTTTATTCTGAAAAAGTTAGGTAGGAGGGCAATACTGGCCCAAGGTGAGTCGTATGATGGACAGAGATTCAAAGCTGCATCAGAGGGCAATACTGGCCCAAGGTCACCCAGTGAGTTGTATGATGGACAGAGATTCAAAGCTGCATCTCTATAATGTCTACTCCAATACTGATCAAGATACTACACAACACCAGGTTCACTGTACATGGACCTTAAAAAGTAAAGGTAAAGGTTCCCTTGCTCGAAAGCCAGTCGAATCCGACTCTAGGGTAGCGGTGCTCATCTCCATTTCAAAGCCGAAGAGCCAGCACTGTCTGAAGACGTTTCCGTGGTCATGGGGCCGGCATGACTAAACACCAAGACGCACGGAACGCTGTTACCTTCCCACTGAAGTGGTACCTATTTATCTACTTGCAATTTCTTGCTTTCGAACTGCTAGGTTGGCAGGAGCTGGAACTAGAGACGGGAGCTCACTCCATCATGCGGCATACTCGGGTCTCAAACTGCTGAACTACCGACCTTCCACAGCCTGCAGTTCAGCGTCTTAACCACTTGAGCCACCGCAGCTTACTTGATTTTTATTCCCACAAAGGTCCCACAAATGCTAAGTGTAAGTTAACTGGCTCAAAGGTACCTTTATTGGTGAATGTGGAATTGAACCCAGGTCTTTCCACCATTCAAGT
This sequence comes from Gekko japonicus, assembly GCF_001447785.1. Lineage (NCBI taxonomy): Eukaryota > Metazoa > Chordata > Lepidosauria > Squamata > Gekkonidae > Gekko > Gekko japonicus. Next base: position 1,289,722 of record NW_015160838.1, read on the forward strand.
CCAGCACTAGCCACTAGTTTATTTAGGTTAGGTCGGCAGTGAGAGTGGAGTTGGAGGATGGGGCTATCAATGGGTCCTAGTCAGGATGGATATTATACTCCCTCCGGTATCAAAGGCATAATGTCTTTTTATATCAGTTGCTGGAGAGTACAGATAGGCAGATGCAGATGTGGTCATCCAGCCTAAGGACTTTTTAGAGGCAACTGGTCAACCACTGTATAAACAGAATGCTGGACTTGATGGGCCTTTGGTCTGATCCGGTATGGCTCTTCTGATGCTCCGTTTCAGCATGACTCACTTTCACATGAGTCTTGCTGAAGCTCTAGTTGAATCAGCATAAAATATGTCTATTTTTGAACGTGATTATACAGAGCTAAACAAACACCTCATTTAGTCTGATTTCTATGCAGATATTCCACACTTTAAGAAACAAACAAACCATGTACCACTTTAAATTTCAAGTTTCATAACACTGTTCAAAACATTTGTTTAAATAGCTTTACCATCAGTTACAAACGTACATAACAAACCATGTTCACTTTGAAAATTTAACTCATATTTTTTTAGAAGTGTAGACCAGTTATTGTCCTAAACAATAACTCCATTCTAGACAGGATAGAGTAGAGATAGGATCCTAATCTCGTCTAACTAGCTAGGATGGATAGAGATGCAGGAATCACGTCCTGCCCTCATGGTGCCCCCTTCACTAAGGGGGAAGGAAAACTCCCTGGCTAAAAGAATGTAAGTGCTCAAGAGTCTGGACCACAGCTGATCGAGAAAGTCCAGATAGGAGCACAGCAACGAGCTGGTCAGATTCTTAAAATACCAGCAGTTTGGTGGTCCCTAATCCTTTGGCAGCGTGCAAAAGAAATCCTTGACATCCTAGCTAATTGAAACCTAAGCTTTTTGGGCAAGACGCAAAACTTCATAGTCAACGCCAAAATCCATCTTGAAGATGCATAAGCATAAAGCATTTACATGTAGGGTGCCAAAGGCCTTTAGAAAAAAAAACCCTGTCCTGTCCCTTTAATAGAGGCTTCATGGGATGTTATTTACCTTCATGTGAAGTTATTTACCTCTAGACCATGAAAAGCTTTGGCGGCCCATTTCCACACATTAACCTCTTACTGAAGGGGAGGAGGAGGAGGAGGAGGAGGAGGAGGAGAAGAGGAGGAGATTGGATTTATACCCCACCCTTCACTACCCAAAGGTGTCTCAGAGCGGCTTACAAACTCCTTTTCCTACCCCTCCTCACAACAGACACCCTGTGAGGTAGGTGGGGCTGAGAGAGCTCTGAAAAAAGGAAGTACTTCTTCACCCAAAGAGTGATTAACACTTGGAATTCACTGCCACAGGAAGTGGTGGCGGGCGGCTACAAGCATGGACGACTTCAAAAGGGAATTAGATAAGCATATGGAGCAGAGGTCCTTCAGTGGCTATTAGCCACAAGGTATAGATAGGGGCTCTGCGGCAAGAGATGCTCTGTCATCTTGGTGCTTGGGGGGGTCAACAGTGGGAGGGCTTCTAATGTCCTGGCCCCACTGGTGGACCTCCTGATGGCACTGGTATTTCTGGCCACTGTGTGACACAGAGTGTTGGACTGGATGGGCCTTTAGCCTGATCCAACACTGGCGTCTCTTATGTTCTTAAATAAGACAAAAGAGAAAGAAATATAAATATCTAATCCTGTTTTTCCAAACAAACAGCATTGTTTACAGATGGTCAATTTTGGAAGGTGTCATTTTCAAAATACAAGATAAAAAAGAAAAGATTGACTCTGTTTCCAAAGCAGGTGAGTTCCCGAGAGTCCAGCTGGGAGAGCCAGCTGGGGGCGAGAAGGAAGAAGATGACAGCAAATCCAGTGGCGAATTGGACTCAGTGTCTTCCAATGAGGACTCTCTCTCTCTGATAAGGGGGCGGCTGCCCCCAAGCGTACATATAAATTGAGGATTAGAAAAGATAAGACAAAATGAAGGCTGAAGGACTCTGAATTGTGCCTTTAACCTTTAGTTTTATTGGTGGATGCTCTGGGGACTCTCTTAAGGGGTTAAAACATTGGATAAAAAGACAAAAAAATACAGCATAGCCGACTATGTTCAAAGTAATACTAGCATTTTAAGATTAACATTTATATAAGCTGTTGTTATGACCTCCTATACTTGGGGTTTTAGTTAGTTGTGGTTTTCTTTCCTTTCTCCCTAGATGTAGTTATCCCTCCCTATTTTTTCGTTGTAGTTTGTATATTAAAAAATGCAATAAAAAAAATCCCCTCCCGAGGGCCAAAAAAAAAGAGAGAGTGAGTGTATTGTTTTCATGGGAGTGCCAATGGTTAGCTACCTATTTCTCCAGCTAGCTTGATTGTTGGCTTTAATTTGTGGGGTTTTTTTAAGTCAGTTTGGTGTAGGAATTCAAGTGTCAGACTAGGATGTGTGAGACCCAGGTTCGAATCCCCACTCTGCCATGGAAGCTCCCTGTATGACCTGAGGCCAGTCACATACTTTCAGCCTAACCTACCTCACTGGGCTGTTGGGAGGATAAAATGGAGCAGGGGGGAAATAGTGTTGTAAGATGCTTTGGGTCCCCATTGGGAACAAAGGCAGGGGTATAAATGAAGTAAAATAAATAAAGTTTTTACACCCCACCATTCAACCGCAAGGTGCTCAAGATGGTTTATGATCCAAGCAGTGGTCCCTCTAAGCCGTGGAGTCTTGTGAGCAAAAATTCTACTGTGTGAGCTACTGGCATTAAAGTTGTGAGCGAGCAATTTGGCTACTGCATCGATTAGTTTGCTCTGGAGCCATCCTTCCTAAGACAAGACAAAATGTGTGAGGCGGAGGCTAAAAAAACCTGTGAGCTAGCTCATACTAACTCATCTTAGAGGAAACACTGGATCCAAGATAAAACATTATTCAATAAATGTAAACTAAATATCTGGGATTCTCATAATATGGATTCCTTCCATAAGGAAAGATTTAATTTTGGTACTTTGTGCAGCCGCTCGACTTGTGATTGCTTCTTCTTGGAAGAAGCCCTCTCCCCCTTCTTTTAAAGCATGGCATAGGACCATTCGGGACTTTCTATTTATGGAAAAGATCTTAGACCAAGTTTCCCAACACGAGTTAACCCCCACCTCTAATTACTTTACTTTTTGGTACCCAGTTCTAGATTAATATCCCATAATCCTGAGATGTTTGATAACACGTCTACTTTAGATGTTTTGCTATGTTAATAACTTAATGGCTGTATCATTCTCTTGTCCTACCCCTCACTCCCTTTTGTTTTAGCTTTTGTAAGACGCTTTAAATTTCACTTTGAGGATATTTACTATGTATCTCAATACAATGTATCATTTGCTGTATGATTTATTGCTTCTGTGATACACAGTTTTTCATTTCATTTCTGTGTCATTTGTAAAAACATTTATCAATAAAGTTTAAAATTAAAAAATCCTTAAGTTGTAAAAAATAAAAGTCAAGTTCTTATACGTCACTATATTTATATCCTACTTTTCTCCCCAATGGGGACCCCAAATGTCTTACAACACTCTTCTCCCCTCTTATTCCATTGTTCTTCCATTTTATCATGACAACCACTCTGTAAGGTAGATTCGGCTGCAAGCATATGATTGGCCCAAGGTCACCCAACAAGCTTCCATAGCAGAGTGGGGATTCACACCTGAGTCTCCCAGATCCTTCTCTGACACTCTCTCTGTCCTATTTTATATCTTAATAAATGTGCGGTGTATCAGTTATTTGCTAAGATGATAGTAAAAATGGATTACATGCCTGCAGATCTGACCTAAAGTTTAAATTCCAAAACTTTCGTGGATAAAAACACGAAGGTCATTTTTGAGCGTGCAACCTGCTTCCAGCAATGAAGTAAAATCACCTAAAGGAAGCTTGTACAAACAGGATGGGAAGCTGTGCTATTTGCAAAAGAGGCCATTTACAAAACTAGCCCCCCCTATTTTTTTTACCTTGTAGCTGTTCCAGGTGCATTTTATGAAACATAAAAGGATTCCAATATGCCACCACAGAGGAGAAAGGGATTTATTTGTCATTTGCTCAGGTTAACCAAGGAATGTCTGTTGTATTCCTAAGTGCCACAGCACTTTCCTTTGGCTAGGAACATACCAGAGTGAGTCTAGAAGAGGCCCTCTATTCAAATAACACCACTAAGGCTCAAACTGAGTTGCACTGCTCACCCCTAGTACCTACTTCACACAATCAAATACCGGCAGCTGTGTTTTTCAGCTTATGTAGAAGACACAGACAATCCTGGCCATCTCTGAGTCTACCTGTACGATACAAGGGTTTTCAAACACCTCATGGGTTACATGTACACTTTCATTTAAGTGCACCCCCTTGAAAAAAATTATACATTGCAGCTTGCCCCAGACCCAGATTTCCTATCTATACCTTGTGGCTAATAGCCACTGATGGACCTCTGCTCCACATGTTTATCCAATTCTGTCTTGAAGCCAATCTCCAATCTAAACAGAAATTGTTGCTGACATTCAAATGCTGGACAGTACAACAGCTTAGTTCTGGCTTAGAACCTCGATTCCTTGGAAAGAAACAAACCCCCATTTGTGAAAGCACTAGACACAACAACACTAGAGAGAAAACTTTCTAAATTAGGAAGAATTCAATCTCAGCTATGCATTCACCTTACTGCAAACTGTGACTGGTTCATGACAGTGGAGTAAAATCTTATACAACACATGAAAAGGTCTACAGTTTAAAGGACCTAATAGTCCCAGTGGAACAACCTGGTATTCATAAAATGTTCCTGGACTGTGTAAAAACTGTAAATTATTCCCAGCTCTCCTCTTTGTTTCTGGTGCAAATCTTTGATCAGTACACTCACCCGTGCATCCTATTAAAATTGCTACTTCAAATGCTCCTAACAAGGATTTTTAAAGGAAGCCAGCCTATACCACTGGTGCTCATAACTACAATTGAAACCCAGATACCTGCCGTGATAAGCAGACCTAGAATTCTGAGTAGGGATGTGGCCCATTCGGATTCCTTTCGGGCTGCTGCAGGCTGATTCAGATTCTCTGATCTGAATCGGCTTGCCGCCGAATTTGGATAAAAACACGAAGGTCATTTTTGAGCGTGCAACCTGCTTCCAGCAATGAAGTAAAATCACCTAAAGGAAGCTTGTACAAACAGGATGGGAAGCTGTGCTATTTGCAAAAGAGGCCATTTACAAAACTAGCCCCCCCTATTTTTTTTACCTTGTAGCTGTTCCAGGTGCATTTTATGAAACATAAAAGGATTCCAATATGCCACCACAGAGGAGAAAGGGATTTATTTGTCATTTGCTCAGGTTAACCAAGGAATGTCTGTTGTATTCCTAAGTGCCACAGCACTTTCCTTTGGCTAGGAACATACTAGAGTGAGTCTAGAAGAGGCCCTCTATTCAAATAACACCACTAAGGCTCAAACTGAGTTGCACTGCTCACCCCTAGTACCTACTTCACACAATCAAATACCGGCAGCTGTGTTTTTCAGCTTATGTAGAAGACACAGACAATCCTGGCCATCTCTGAGTCTACCTGTACGATACAAGGGTTTTCAAACACCTCATGGGTTACATGTACACTTTCATTTAAGTGCACCCCCTTGAAAAAAATTATACATTGCAGCTTGCCCCAGACCCAGATTTCCTATCTATACCTTGTGGCTAATAGCCACTGATGGACCTCTGCTCCACATGTTTATCCAATTCTGTCTTGAAGCCAATCTCCAATCTAAACAGAAATTGTTGCTGACATTCAAATGCTGGACAGTACAACAGCTTAGTTCTGGCTTAGAACCTCGATTCCTTGGAAAGAAACAAACCCCCATTTGTGAAAGCACTAGACACAACAACACTAGAGAGAAAACTTTCTAAATTAGGAAGAATTCAATCTCAGCTATGCATTCACCTTACTGCAAACTGTGACTGGTTCATGACAGTGGAGTAAAATCTTATACAACACATGAAAAGGTCTACAGTTTAAAGGACCTAATAGTCCCAGTGGAACAACCTGGTATTCATAAAATGTTCCTGGACTGTGTAAAAACTGTAAATTATTCCCAGCTCTCCTCTTTGTTTCTGGTGCAAATCTTTGATCAGTACACTCACCCGTGCATCCTATTAAAATTGCTACTTCAAATGCTCCTAACAAGGATTTTTAAAGGAAGCCAGCCTATACCACTGGTGCTCATAACTACAATTGAAACCCAGATACCTGCCGTGATAAGCAGACCTAGAATTCTGAGTAGGGATGTGGCCCATTCGGATTCCTTTCGGGCTGCTGCAGGCTGATTCAGAAATTCTTGATGAGGTTTTTCCCCCAGTTCAAAGGGCATTGTAATTAAATGGTTTTAAAAATCACTGCAAAACCTGAGTCTCCCCCCCAACTAAGTTAAAAATTTCTTACGCTGCTTCCACATGGCATGGATTCTCAGTGTTGCTTACATCACGGTCTGAGTGCAGTAAAGGCATGTGCCCTGTCAACCAAGCTTCCATAAGCAGAAGCCTGCCGGGCACTTTCCTCCAACCCCCCCCCCACCTTTCCCCTTCCACACATGCCTCACAACAACTCTGTGTTGACTCCAGAGGACATGGTTGCCACAAGTGCCCTGGCAACTCACTGCCTGCTTTTGCATAAGTGGCAATAGATCTTTATAACACTATTATACTATCCAGATAGGGCAGGATGGGTAGCTGTGTTTGTCTATTGCAGTAGAAAAGAGCAAGACTCCAGTAGCGCCTTAGAGACTAACAGAGACTAACCCTGCCACAAATACCATCCAGGATTTTTAAGCCAGCAAAAAAGGACGGCAAAGACTCGGGGGGGGGGATACCGCGAAAATGGCACTCATAAGGGTCTGAGTGGGGCAAAAATGGCACTGATGTGGGCAGGACAGGTTCATTCCAGATGGCACAGGAATGCACCTGGATGCATATCTGGCAGTGGCATGAGGAGTGTTTCACAGAAAAACACATGAACAAAAATATCTCGTCATAGAGCCTTTTTGCTCTTTATTTCTCAAGTTCTTCTCCTTGAAGATGCTTACTTTTCCCCACCTTAGAGAACAATAGAGAGGATAGGGGCAACCTGTTTGAGGGCCCGTAGAATTGGACCCCCTGGTCCAATGTTCTTCAAACTTGGTTGGTATCTTGGGGAGAGGCTCCAGCAGATAACCTGTGGGTTTAGAGGCTCTTCCTCAAACCCCCTCCCCTCCAGCCCCCAGAACATACCCTATGTTTTTGCCATTGACTTCAGTGGCCCATAGGATATAATGGGGCTGAAATTGACATTCGGCTGGCAGAAAGACTCCTGAATCAGCCCCTACTGCCGAAATTGACATGCAGGAGTCTTTATGCCGGCCAAAATTGATTTCCTGAATCACTTTTTAAAAAGTAATTACCATCCTGGCCTTGAAGAGGGCTGACCAGAACACATTTTAAAAGTGTGGCTTATGAGCTTTCTGGATGGCTATTTTATTCTCCAATAGGATACATATTTTCAATTAATTTTAGGAGTCTCGGCTATTCATTTCTCTGAAATATCTTCTGTTCATGGAAAACGCCCGTTGCAAGGCTACGCAGGACAAAGAATCTTAAGACTGAAGGAAGGTGCCTTCTTTCCTCTAGACAGGCCCATTGTCATATCTTCATCTTTTCTGCTGTGCCACTCAACACAACTACAGGTTTGGTCAGGCCGGTTTGCCTGTACTGTGAGCAAAAACTGCTAGCAAAAACTGCTGGAATTCCAACTGACTTGAACACATTAACACATAAAAGGAATGAAAGAAGATGCACAATATTTTCGGCAGCTGTGGTCAGTCATCAGGATCCCCAATGAAAACTGGGATGCTCAAAATATTCACAGAAGCCAATGTGGGCTTCCAACACAGTTCGCTGTGTGAACATGCTGAAAACAGGGGAAAGATCAAAGGCTGGTGCAATCAGCTTTCTTTCACAGTCACCTTCTCCCTGCCTTTTACCAAAAGGTGTTACTGGGTTTTTTCCAAATAAGCAGCAGAAGTAAGAAGCGACCTAACTGCAAGGATGCCTCAACTGACTGAGGACGGAATCCACCACCAGTTCCTTCTACAAAACTGCCACTGAAACGAACAGGAGCAAAGCAATAGCGCTGGGATTTGCTCAGGAGGGTTAGGTTGTATCTTTGGCTTGTCTGCATCAATGCACCACCAGGCTTCCTCCTTCCATCAGCTTCACCCCCTTGAGGAGTTCGATATTTATTGCCAGCAGTTCAAACAGGCTGCTGCAGCGGCCTCTGCTCCCTTCCCCCTAGAAACTGATGAGCAGCAGTCCTTCGAGACAATATATTTAAAAGGGTAACACCATAGTTAGAAAGCATCTGGTGCAAGTAGTAAAGAGCCTGTCTTTTCAAGGAAAAAGAGAGAGCAAAACTCCTAACCAGCATTTTTCCCCTTACTTTTGGAGCCAATACTGCAGATTGGATCACCAATGCACCTTTTTTTAAAAAATACACCAGAAAAAGTGCAAACTTATCCACTTTTAAATCATCCTGATATTTTGTACTAAGCAGAAGCATGGTAAGCAGCAATGGAACAACATTAATGCATACTTGGGAACCCATCTCTGACTAGTTACTGATGGATATCCACTCCCTCCAGTACCAGAGGCAGTATACCTCTCTGTATCACTGGCTGGGAAGCACAGGCGAGAGGATGCTGTTGCTTCCTAGAGGCAGCTGGTCAGCCAGTGTGTGAACAGAGTGCTGATCTTGATGGGCCTTTGGTCTGTTCCAGCATCTCTCTTCTTATATTCTTATTTTACTCCTCAACATAAGTTTGTGGTGGTTGTTGTTGTTGTTCAGTAGCACAGTCGAGTCCGACTCTTTGCGACCCCATGGACCAGATCACGCCAGGCCTTCCGGTCTTCCGCCGTCCTCTGAAGTTGGCTCAACTCCATGTTCGTTGCATCTATGACACTGTCTAACCATCTCATTCTTTGCCGTCCCCTTCTTCTTTGACCTTCAATCTTTCCCAGCATCAGGGTCTTCTCCAGGGAGTGCTCCCTTCACATTAGGTGGCCAAAGTATTTGAGCTTCAGTTTCCTTATCTGGCCTTCCAGGGAACAGTCAGGGTTGATTTCTTTTAGGATTGACTGATTTGATCTCCTTGCAGTCCAAGGGACTCTCAAGAGTCTTCTCCAGCACCATAGTTCAAAAGAATCTCTTCTTTAGCGCTCGGCCTTCGGCCTTTTGTGGTGGTAAGTTTATGCAAACAGAGCAGGGAAAGGGTAGATCCTCCCCCCCCCTGCATTTTAACATAAGGAGTGTCAACTCCAATTTACATTGAGAATATGGGGAAATGGGGGGTACATTTGCATATAGTCCTGAAAGGGTTAGGGGAAGACAGAACTTAAGTCACAAAAACTAATTTAATAAGCTGCCTCTCATTGGAAAGCAAGATACATTATTCACTTGCACACGGGGCTTTTTTTCTACGGAAACGCACCGGAACAGAGTTCCGACAAAATAGTTCATGAGTTTTCAGTATACAGATTGAAAACCTTATTTTCCCTCTTGAGAGTTCTGGCACCTCTTCCCCCCCCCCCAAAAAAGCAAGCCCTGCTTGTACATCACACACTCAATACAACTTATTTGAAGATAAGTGAACACACATTCATTGCAACAAACAGAAAGACTCCATGGAATGCCCAATGAACCCACTTATTCACTCATACCCCACAAGGCACAATCCGTAGCACTGCACACCCTTGTAACAAATCAATGGAATGAGGACCCACTGTAAAAAACACAATAGTTTAGAAGTGTGTGCAGGGTCTTGTCTATGGTGGGGGAGCAAGATCATATCCTCGTTTCAAACTTCAAACACCTGAATAGGACTTACATGAGAAAAGTCCAACAGGCATAGACCTAAATTAGGCAGTCATTTTTTGTTTAAGTTGCCAACAGCTACACATATGTTAGAGCAATGGGCAGACATCTGGTGGGCCCAGAGATGTGACAAGGACACCAAGCAAGCATGTCAAGTAGTCACGGTCCAATCCACTGGCTTTACTGTAAAGTTCAAGCCTTGTATTCTAAACCTTAAATTTGCTTGCATTTAACCCAGACTAGCCTGTCCCTAAATAATGCCCCTGTGACTTGTGCAACTCCTTTCTATCCCATTAGGATGTGAATGCAGTGCTCTTCACAGTTAAATAAGGGTGTTCCTTCCTATTAATCACTCAAAGTAAACTGATGCAGAATCATATTCCATGCAATTGCTGACTGGATGCAAGCAACCCATCATCAGAGGGTGCATGTAATTAACATGGAGATGGATAATTACACCCAGATCTCCAGGGTGGTATTTATTAATGATATTGGTAAGTAGATAACGATGTAAACTTGGGATAATTGTCAACTGTAAACACATCTGAAATTAAGACCACCTATCTCTGCTCCATTGGCATACGGCAGCACATACACTTTGCATATAGAAAAGTCCCAGGCTGGGTTCTCAACATTCACAGTGGGAGAGAATCAGATAGCAGGCCAGGGGAGAAAGTAGAGAACTTCCAAAGACCTTTGAAGCCACTTCCAGTCGGAGCAGACAGGACGGGGAACAAATGATCTTGGCTTCGAATAAAGCAGCTTTATATGTTCACCCAGCAGCCTAATAGCCCTGACTAGCCCGATCTTGTCAGAGCCCGGTAGCTAAGCAGCAGCAGCCACAGTTTAAGTACTTGAATGGGAGACCACCAAGGAAGTCTGGTGTAGCTATACAGGGAAAGGCAATGGCAAACCACCTCTGCTCATCTCTTGCTTTGAAAACCCCACAGCCCTGGGGTTGCCGTGAGTTGGTTGCAACTTGACAGCATACAATTACTATTATTAGAAGTCCACCCACTTTCCTGGATCTAAAGCATTCTTTCAGTGTAACGAACTGAAGTCAGGCTAGCTATGGTCTGTGGCTAGGATTCCATGCAAGACAGGAAACAGAACTGAGGCCACCGGTTCTCTCCATGCCAGAAGATTTCTCTTTCTTAGCACAGATCCCCCCCCCCGCTCTATACCCTATTCAGCAAGAGATTCAAATTCAAGTGTTCAACCCCAACCCCATGATTTATTTTATTTTATTTTTTTGCTGAGATCCAAGTATAATTTCCTTTCTCCTTCCAGCTAACCCAACAACTCTTTTCCACACATATCACCACAGGAAGCCTGTGGGTGAGCTCTTCAGAGATTCGTGACTAGGAAGGACAGTCCTTAGAGAATTCCAGCTCTCCTTCCTATAGGAAATCTGGGAAGCTGTCCAGAAAGCCTTTGGGGAGGTTACATTACTCCCAAAGGCAAGCCGTTTTTTTAAAAAGACATACGGTAATTAAAAAGTAGAATAGGTCACAAACTGCAGACACTCCTTAGTCAGAATGTAAGCAACTCCAGGTTTACTTTGTTGAAAAATATTAAGAAAGAAAAAGAAAAATGTGTAGTGACTTACACTTTGCTTCAGATATATTCTGATTTGGCGACCAGACCAGCATACCAAGATTCTCTCTCTCCTGAGACCGCTTTGCGAGTTTAGCTGGGAGGGAAAAAACCACAGATGTACAGATTAAAATATAAATAGTATTAAGTCATCCTCCTGTTTAGGATTGAGGAAGGAAACTGGGATGGTGAGCTATTTTCCACAGTCTTGGAGACCCTTAGAGAGCTGCTCCCAATTAGAAAAGACAATATTAAACTCAAACGTTGTGACTTGTAAGGATGCTTCATATGTAACAGGGGCTAGGAGAGACCCCCCTCCGACATTGGCGCTGTGCAACACCAGATTTATAAATAATAAGATCACAGTCCTTTGGGACTTCCTGTGGGAACAGAAGGTAGACCTGGCATGTGTGACAGAAACCTGGGTGAGGGATGGGGAGACAGTAGCTCTCTCCCAGCTTGCCCCTCCTGGGTTCTCGGTCCTACACCAATCACGGACTAGGGGGCGGGGGGAGTGGCTATGTTAATCCGGGAGGCTTACTCCCTCAGGGCACTCCCACCACTGGAGATCCCGGCACTGAGTGTGTTCGTCTGGTGTGGGAGGCTGAGGAGAGTTTGGCAATTTGGCTGGTGTACCGGCCGCTGAACGCACCGGCCAATAGCCTGCCATCCCTGATGGAAGCCGTATCAGGCTGGACGCTGGAACACCCTAGGCTATTAGTCTTGGGTGATTTCAACGTCCATGCCGATGACGTGGCTTCCAGTCAGGCAACAGACCTAGTGTCATCCATGGTGGCACTGGGACTCTCCCAATTTGTAACGACCCCCACACGCCGGGCAGGGCACACGCTCGATCTGATCTTCGCGGCTGGGGTGACGGTGGACCGGATTTCTGCTTTGTCAGTACCATGGTCGGACCACCATGCCCTGAGGGCCCGTCTGAATGTTCCACCCTGACCCTGTTTAGGCGGCGAGTATATTTTTGCTCACCTGCGGAGCCAGATGGGCCCTACAGGATCTGATGCCCCCTGGCGAATCATTAGATAAGCTTGTAGAGGACAGGCATAGCCGGCTCTCTGCAGCCATCGAGGAGACTGCTCCCCGGTGCCCTCTGTGCCCTCGCTCTAGGCTTGCTCCCTGGTTTACCCAGGAATTGCGACTTATGAAGCAAGAGCTGAGACGGCTAGAGAGACAATGGTGCCGTGTTTGAGACGAAGCTACAAGAACATCTTATAGGACATTTATGAGATCCTATGAGATGGTAGTCAAAGCTGCAAAGAGAGAGTTCTATGCGGCTACGATTGCATCTGCGAACTCACGCCCAGCCCAATTATTTAGAATGATTCGGTCTTTAACGGCTCTGTCACAGGGCAGGCCAAACACTAGGGAATTGGATATTGGCTGCGAGGCATTTGCGAGCTATTTCGCAGACAAAGTCTTGGTGCTCTGCTGCAACCCCCCCGCCACAGTTGAAACAGTGAGTGAACTCAAGGCCCCTTGCACATCCTTGACTTCGGGTTTGGATTGCTTCAGCCTGCTCAGCCTGGAGGAAGTTAACACATTACTCTTGACTGTATGCCCAACCACATGCAGCCTTGATCCATGCCTTTCCTGGCTTATTAAAGTGGGCCATGAGGGGTTTCGAGGTGCCCTAAGGGAGACTGTCAACAAGTCCCTCTCTGAGGGGCGGTTCCTAGAGGTACTCAAGGAAGCGATGGTCCACCCTCTCTTGAAAAAATCAACTTTGGACCCGGTCGAATTGGCTAACTATTGGCCGGTTTCCAATTTGCCCTATTTGGGCAAATTGATCGAGAGGGCAGTGGTGATACAGTTACAGGGCTTTCTGGATGACGCTTCAGTCCTAGACTCCTTCCAGTCCGGCTTCTGCTCGGGATATGGGACAGAGACTGTGCTGGTAGCCCTTACTGATGACCTCCGGAGACATCTGGATCGGGGCGGGTCAGCAATACTGTTGTTGCTCGATGTTGGCTGCATTCGACACAGTTGACCATCAGTTGCTGACCCACCGCCTCGCCGATGTGGGGATACAGGGCTTGCCTTGCAGTGGCTCGTTTCTTTTCTCCAAGATCGGGGACAGAGGGTGGTGCTAGGGGAACAGCAGTCCAGGAGACACCCGCTGGAGTGCGGTGTGCCTCAGGGGGCAGTGCTTTCCCTGATGTTGTTTAATATCTATATGCGCCCCCTCGCCCAGATTGCCCGGAGGTATGGGCTGGGGTATCACCAGTATGCTGATGACACCCAGCTCTATCTGATGTTGGGTGACCAGTGGGACTCTAGTCCAGAAGATCTGGACCAGGCATTGCACGTCGTGGCTGGTTGGCTCAGACTGAGCAGGCTGAAACTAAACCCAACGAAGACGGAGGTCCTGTGCCTGAGTCAGGGCGGTTTGGGCTCCCGCTCCTGACCTTCGATGGGGAACCATTGGTGCCAGCGCTGGAGGTTAGGAGTCTGGGAGTGCTCCTGGATCCCTCCTTAACCATGGAGGCCCAGGTGGCAGCCACTGCTAAATCAGCCTTTTACCATCTTCGGCTGGTTCGGCAGCTGGTTCCCTTCCTCGACTGCGACACCTTGGCCACAGTGATCCATGCAACGGTCACCTCGAGACTAGACTACTGTAACGCAGTTTAGTGTAGTGGTTAAGTGAGCCAGTTTGGTGTAGTGGTTAAGTGTGCCGACTCTAATCTGGGAGAACCGGGTTTGATTCCCCACTCCTCCACTTGCACCTGCTGATGTGACCTTGGGTCAGTCACAAGCTCTGGCACAGCTGTCCTTGAAAAAGAGCAGTTTGTGTCAGAGTTCTCTCAGCCCCACCCACCTCACAGGGTGTCTGTTGTGGGGAGGGGAAGGGAAAGGAGTTTGTAAGCCGCTCTGAGACACCTTTGGGTAGTCAAGGGCGGGGTATAAATCCAATCTCTTCTTCTTCTTCTTCTCTACATGGGGCTGCCCTTGTCGCAAGTTCGGAGGCTTCAGGTAGTGCAGAATGCTGCAGCGAGGCTTTTGATGGGTCTCTCTAGATGGGAGCACATTGGGCCAGTGCTGCAGGTGCTGCACTGGCTGCCAATAGCATACCAAATTTGCTTCAAGGTGCTGGTACTTACCTTTAAAGCCCTATATGGCCAGGTTCCAACATACCTGAGGGACTGCCTTTCCCCATACAGACCCCAGAGAGGACTTCGGTCGGGGTCAAAAAACTGTCTAACTATCCCAGGCCCCAGAGATGCCAGGCTCGCTGCTACCAGGGCCAGGGTGTTTTCGGTGGCGGCTCCTACCTGATGGAATGAGCTCCTGGAGGAGATCAGGGCCCTGTGGGACTTAGTACAGTTCCGTAGGGCCTGCAAGACGGAGCTCTTCCGCCAGGCCTTCAATTAGGAGCCGCCCACCGCCCATTACAAATACCAACACCGCCCACCACTGATGTCATCATCTGCATGGTGGTAGGTTGGCCAATCAGTAGACCGAGATACAGCATTGCAGGAGGCCAAAATATCGTTAAATCAGGGCCCTAGTATTACTTTCTGTCTGCACGCCATCTCTAACTGAATGAAGAAAGAAGATCACTATGAGCACTTTCTGGTATCAATTGTATTAAGTGAACTGTATTTATCTTGTTTTTAACTGTTTTATCTTGGCACGTGGTGCCGCTGACTGTTAGCCACCCTGAGCCCGCTAGCGGGGAGGGCGGGATACAAATCTAATAAATAAAATAACACATCTTAGAGCTAGGGCTACATGTCCATGGCAAGATTTCTTTGTTTCCCTACCATTTGCACTGGCAGTGCAGTGCCCACATGGAATGTCTGCAAACCCATCAGCCTCTGTTTTCCCTGTGTCTCCCCCCACACTTCACCACTAGAGGGCTTTTAAAGAAAAAAAGTCACCAATTTCTAATGCATTATTGTGCAATCAGTAATGTATTACAGCAAAAGCCAGTAAAACAATACAATTCTGCTATAAAGGAGGTTAAAACCATAATAACATAGTAATGATATAAAACACTGGCAAGAATGAATTAATAAAACTGGTAAAATAGCAGTAAAAATACATTTTGAAAAAATCATAGTTTTTTCAACTAAAATAAGTTTACGTTTCCAAATAGCTCAGAAACAAAATTTCGCCACCGCATAAATCACTGAACTCTGAGTATCTTCTAAAAGAAATTTGCACAGGACTTCTGGCCTGAAATCAAGATAGGACTGCAGAGGGTTAAGTTATTGTGCAATAACGTTATAACAATCTACTGCTGCAGAATGCCGTTTTAATTTTTTTTAAACCCCAAATCTCTAGCTCTTTTAAAGGACTGCTGAAAATTCAGAGGAACTAGCGGACTGTGCTAACGGACTATAACGTTAAAAGAAGAACGTGCCATCAAGTTGCAACTGACTCATAGCGACCCTGATCCTGGGACATTCCAGGCAAGAGAGGAGGAAAGGTGGTTTTGCCATTGCCGCCTCTTGCATAGCACCCCTGTCTTCTTTGGTGGTCTCCCATCCAAGTACTAACCATGGCCAACCCTGCTTAGCTCCCAAGCTCCAACAAGCTCAGGTTAAGGTGAGCTCTCCAGGCTGCTATAATGTTGGGACAACAGCAATTACCAGCTGTTTTTGTTTTTTTAAAAGTCCTCTGGCACTGCAGCAGGGAAAGCGGCAGCCGAGCATGGCTGTTGGAAGGAAAATGATGCCAATGTGGGCAGGATCTTCAAAAATGCACATTTATCCCGTCTGAGTGTCCTGCTAATGCACTTTCCATAAAGATCATACCCCTTCCTCGCCCTGAATAACACACACTGTTCATTTAGAACAGTATATACGATTTGACCAGCGTCTTAACCACTTGAGCCACAGCAGCTCTTAGTAAGGTAAAGGTTAATGTTGGTGTTCACAATCAGCCAAATAACAGCAGTGTCCAGTTCCTGTAGACCAAGGAAACATAGCTAAGATTTTAATTTAATTGAGAAAGAGCATACAGAAGTCAGGAGAAGCCTGGATGAGACGACAATGTCATGCAGAAGATGCTCCAAAAATAACCTGCTTCACCTTGGAAGGCAAGATGGAGAAAAGTGTCTGTGTGGATACAGTCTGCCTACATGTAAAGCATGTCTACACCACGTTTCATAAGACCAAACGGAGGTACAGTTCTTTTCAGACACCCTCTGGGAACCAAACATGAAACACCCCCCCCCAAAAAAATACCCTCACTATATGGTTAAACAGCAGATTTGCAGCGAAGGCTGTTATTTGATTCCCTGCACTGTTAGCCAAGAGAGCGAGCAGAGAGAAACGGGAAGTTGGCTGTGTTGTGTCAGCATGTAGAACTGGATCAGTGACTTCCAGTGGCAGTGCTAGTCAAATCATATATACTGTTCTAAATGAACAGTGTGTATTATTCAGGGCGAGGAAGGGGAGAGAGATGTGACCATTACACTTTGCATATCCTTAAACGTGTGTTATGCAAATTACATTAAACATACATAATTTCTACAGTGGACGGGGGATGCTTATGCAGGATTTTGCAAAAGAGCGGTATAGTGGTTTTGCTTTGTTCTTTTAAAAGGGGGAGACTAGAATATATAGGAAGAAGTGGTTCAAAGTCTGAATAACAGGAAGTTGTGCAGAATCCTGACCTAAAAGAACACCATTCAGCTTCCATGAGTCCCCACACATACACACACACCGTTTACCAGAGACCACCTGCTTATTTCCGGTTTAACTCTACAGCCATGAGAAACAGAAACCCACACTTCCACAGGCCAAATAATTTTGTCCCTTCTATAAAATGCCACCTTTTTAATATAAGACTTCAAACCCCACAGATTCTTGCTTTTTGTAAACAAGTTACTCCCCACACCAAGTGGCAGTTTAGGATTCTGTTAATGGCTATTATATCTACAACATCCACAAAATGGATTTGAGATTCTAATACAGAGAAAGCTGATCGCGTTTTTAGTGACTACTAGCAGTCATGTCAAGCCTTCGGGGCTGAATTAAGGAAAAGGCTGTAATTTATGCTTCTTGACTGTTGAGGGATTTTGCCATCTCTTTTCTGGCTGACTAGCAGGATTGAGAAGTTATCAGCCAAAGAGAAGGAGCCCCAATTGGCACTCTTAAGATCTGAAACAACAATCCACATGGCACCTTCACCTTGCTGCATTTGGGCAGGCATGTAAGATTTATTCCAGAGGGCACTTGTGGTTTGTTAACTGATTCTACAGCAAAGGAAATGAAGGGGGGGGGGCTTCAAAAATCTTAAAAGTGGCATGGGGGGGGGGATGTTGCCCATTAGTGAGCTGCTGTACGCGGTTTTAAAAGTAGAACTGAGTTCTTCCCCTCCCCGTGTGGTGGATACAGGTGAAGCATCTAGACACACTTCCACTTTGAATGGTTTATTTTTGATCCTCATTAAATGGGAAAGTCCCGGAAGCATTGGAAGTCATGTTCAAAATGGGTGTATCACATAGGACATGCCCATTTAAATGTGGAGGCCTCCTGTACTCCATGCAGACAGAAGACCTGGTATGGCACCAGTTTATGATCATGCTGTATATACACAGTGGGCACTTTCACACACACTAAATAATGCACTTTCAATCCACTTTGCAACTGGATTTTACTGTGTGAAATGGCAAAATCCACTTGCAAAGTGCTGCTGAAGTAGATTGAAACGGCATTATTTAGTGTGTGTGTGAAAGCACCCACACAGAGTACTTTGGTGGGTATATTGCTGATATTGGTAAATTACTTTAAACACCTTAAAGGATTCAGGCTATGTGGTGGACCAACAGAGCAGACCCTAGGAGACCACAGTCAGAAGCTCCCATTCAAGCTCTTGCCATTACATTTGTCTTAGCCAATCAGGAACTAGATTTGGGAACACGTGCTCCCTTCCTGAGGCCCAGCTGATTCCCATTTTTTATTTAATTCAGCTATACCCTGCCTTTCTCCCCAAAGGGGACCCAAGGCTTCTTACATCATTCTCATCTCCTCCATCTCCCAGGCAGGAAGGGCAGGATACAAAATAAATAAATAAATAAATAAATTTTCCCCTCACAACAACCCCATGAGGTAGTTTAGGCTGAGAGTGTGTGTGACTGGCCCAAGGTCACCCAGCCAGCTTCCTGTCACGAGTGGTGATTCAGACCTGGGTGCCCCAGATACTAGTCCAACACTTTTAACTGCTGCACCACACTGGCCTTGCGTTTTTTCCTGATGGAGAGCTGATGCTTCTAAGAGTTTTAAGAAAATGAAAAAAATAGGAATTGATTAGGGTTCCTTTGCCATGGACAGATCAGTATTTGCTCAGGTCGAGACTGACGACCCTCAAGAATTTCCCTATCAGTCTTAACCTGAGCAAATACCTGATCTGTCCATGGCAATGGAACCCTCATCAATTCCTCCACTCTCAGATCACATTTCCTCCTGCCCAGAACAAAATACCATATCAAGAGTGTGACCTGTACAATGTGTGGGATCAGTTATTACCCAAGGCAGGCCCACAATTGCCACACCGTCCCTGAATTATATAGGAAATGCAGTTATGACCGGACAAAATGCCTCAGTGTAAAACAACTTGAAAGCACTCATATCCTGTCAGCTTCGAAGTTGAAAGGTTATTTTTCATTTTCTTAGGACTCTTAGAACCACTGGAACTCCGTAAGCAAAAGATGCAAGGCGTTTCGTGACATGGTCCTTCAAAACTATGGTAGCCAAAAGCTGAAAAAACACAAGAAACATAACACATAAAAAACAAAGCAGAAAATTTAGAATCAGAAATCCACACTAGGAAAATCAAAGCAGCAAAGAAGAAACGTGACACAGCAGGTGTGGAAAGGGCAGCCAGTATACCAACGGCATTTCCCCGCTGCACCTGAAACGTCACAGTTTGCTTCATGCTGAACTGATTACAAATTCCAAACCTGAGGCACCATCACAGAAAAAGGTCACCCCCTTTACCTCAGAGCAGGCTTCTCCTACAGCCTATCTTAAGTTAACAACCACAATGTTTTGTATCTGAGCCCAGTAGACCTCCAGATAACCTCACTGTAAGCCATTTAGTTTTTAAAAGGTCAAAAACAGCATTTAATTGTGCCCTGAAATGAACTGACAGCCAACACTCTTCTTTTAGAATTAGGAAAACATTCCTCTATAATCTATGATAGGTAACAGTCTTGCTAATGCACTCCAAACTGTCTTCGAGGCAATCCTGTATGAAGTCCATTACAATAATCTAACCCAGGTATGAAACCAGACCACATTAGCCTGAGACTCCTTAATACTCAATGAAGTACATCAACAAACAGCGAGCGATTTGGCTACTGCATAAATGAGTCTGCTCTGGAACCATCCTTTCTGAGCTAAGACAAAAATGTGTGCGCCGGAGGCTAAAAGACGGTGAGCTAGCTCACACTAACTCAGCTTAGAGGGAACATTGGATACAACCTCCTGGTATGGTTCATCCCTTTATTATAAACTAAGTCACCAAACTTCCATACTTGTTTTTCGTCTCCTACAGTTGTAATACCAAATTCCTTTTGATCTTTGTGGGCTGTGGTATGCTGTAACCACGGGATATTTATCATGCTATTGTAAAAATTACCACCCTCATAAACCCTCCCCAATCAAGTTTTAAAAACCCAGTGAGGACTTCGGAGACTTTCTGACAAGCGGTTCCCTGGATAAGTAATAGGACTCTCGCTGTTTTGTCCTTTAAATTAGGAGAATGGAGGCAGCTGAGAGGCTTCAACAAATTACTGCAGAAAATTAGATTCAAGCTGGAACTGCCACAAGGATGGTTTTAAAATGGTCCAACCGCACAATTCCCTTACCGAAAGGAAGGTGCTGCAAAGATGAAATGTGTTTCAGAACATCTAGGCAGTTATTCCCTGGATGTTTTTTAAAGACTGCAACCTAATTCTGGTCCTGCCCTGTTAACAACTTTTGAAATATTTTCATTACCTGGGAGGGGGTTAAATGTCGCCTTTAAATTAAGTGAAAGTAATTTTGCTTTCTACACAAACCTGGATACAGCTTTGCCTGTCATTTTTACATTCCTCTTGTAAGAAACAGGAAAGCTAGAAATTTCACGCTGCAAAACCCTTCCAGTATTTCAATTCACTCACGCATTACTCAAATTAAATCTGCTTGCCGAGTTATGGTTTTCAAAAGTCTAGACCAGCAATCCCGAGTTTGTTCAACATTTTGAAGAAGATCCTAGATTCCATTTAGTCCCAATCAATGGTTCACTATAATAATATCAACTGTTTGAAGCAGAGAGGCAGACTGATCCAAGAAAAAAATTCACATATGGAAACAAGTACCAAAGTCTGATTAATGTTTAATAGCCCGGACAGTTATTTGACTACACACCCAAAGCAAATCAGGGTGACGTCTCAGGAGAGCCATTTACTTAAAGACGAGCTAAAACAGAGCTGGCCATGCCGACCATTTTTCATTCATTTTACAGAGGCGGGACAGATTATGAATGGAACAGGTTTAAGCTTTAGTTATTCTATAAAAAAAAAATCGGAGACAAAAAAAAACCAAGCCAGTGTGTGACACAGTGCTACACAGTTGAAGTATCTTCTGTAGTTTTTTGGGCCTTACAGGACTATCAGTCTTCATGGTTTAATGCAGAGTGTACTGTTTTCACAAGAGTTTGTCACAATATATAAAGCTGCATCATTTAGAAAATCCATATCCTGCCTTTACACTTAGGAAGCATCCTCTAAACACCATGAGTATAGAAGCTCAGGTAGGTCTCCAGTTCTCCTTTTCCAAAAGTGTGTTAAGTGCCATCAGGTTGCTCCCAACTTACGGCATATCCCTATGAATTAAAGTCCTCCAAAATGTCCTATCGTTGTTAGCCTTGCTCAGTTCTTGCAAACTGACGGACGTGGCTCATTTTGGGTCTTCCTTCTTTTCCTACTGCCTTCAACTTTTCCTAGCATTATTCTCTTTTCCAGTGACTCTTGTCTTCTCATCATGTGACCAAAAGTACAATAGCCTCAGTTTAGTCATTTGGGCTTCTAGGAGAGTTCGGGTCTGATTCAATCGAGAACCAACTTGTCTTTTTGGCAGTCCCTCATATCTGTAAAACTCTCCTCCAACACCACATTTCAAATGAATCAACTTTCTTCTTGCCAGCATTCTTCATTGTCCAACTTTCACACCCTCACATAGTAATGGGGAATACAATGGCATGAATCATCTTGATCTTGTTCTCCAGCAACACACTCTTACACTTAAGGATCTTTCCGAGCTGCTTCATGGCTGCCCTATCCAGTCTCAATCTCCCAATTTCTTGGTGTCAGTCTCCAAAAGTATTCCACTTTATTCCTCGTTTAAATGCCTCTCTATGCCCGGACCTATTTAAGAACAGGTGTCAAAGGACTGCACCTACTAGGACCATTAGGTCAAAGGATCTGCAGTAGCAAGGCTTGGAGAGACCTCTGCCTGGGACCTTGGAAAGTAGCTGCAGGCCAGAAAAGACAGCGGTTAAGAGTGGCTGTAGCACCAATTTAGAAGGAAGCAGGGGGGGGGGACCAATCCCTACAGGAGCAGGGCTCAGCAACCTTTTATAATTAAAGAGCCAAACCATGTCAACATTCAGAGTAACAGATCAATGGTGAGCCAGTATAAGGGAGCCCATTTGCGTAAGAAACTATACATCTTAACATTATTGTAAAGCTACTAGCTGAGAGTTCTTTATTAGGCAGTGGCACACAAAAGGTCTCACAAGTAGCAATAAATATACATAGGAGTACCATGCACAATTGTTTTAATGCACTGACAGGAACCTGTGCATAGTCTGCACTTCGAATTATGTGCAACTGCTCACCTCTATCATTTCCTTTTCTGTAAAGCATCTCTAAGAAACCCTTTAGTCCCCAAAAAAGTAACTTTTTCCCCACCATAGAGAACAATGGAGGGAATGGGGGGCAACCTGTTTGAGGGCCCATAGAGTTGGACCCCCTGGTCCAATGCTCTTGAGACCTGGTTGGTATCTTGGGGAGAGGCTCCAGCAGCTACCCTGCAAGTTTGGAGTCTCTACCTCTAACCCCCTCCCCTCCAGCCCCCAGAATATACCCTATATTTTTGCCATTACTTCAATGGCCCATAGGATATAATGGGGCTGGAATTGACATTCGGCTGGCCAAAAGACTCCCGAATCCGCTAGTACTGACGAAACTGACATGCGGGAGTCTTACTGCCAGCCGAAATTGATTCTGCCCGATTCCCCCGAATCCAAATGGGCCGAATTTATTTATTTATTGCACACCCCTAATGCCTATGTTGCTCTTCATTTGCCTCTTTTCAGAGGCAGGTGGACAGTTTTTTATTCCACCAGACCTTTGATACTGAAAAATATAGTCACCGTCAATGTGTATGACACAGCTGAATTGGTTTAACATTTAAAAATGTTTAGAGAGTTTTAAATAGTTGTTATGGCTGATTTTAGCCTACTGTTTGGGTTTTATCGCATTAGTGTTGGCTTGAACTGCAAACTACTTTGTGAATCTTTCTGAGCAGAAGAGAAATATAGGAATAGTCTAAGTAAAATACTGATACTGTGACGCCTGTTCAGGTATTCAGCCACCAAGCTGAACACCACAGCAGCCTACTACCGTGATCTTCTGCATGCGTATCATCCTGGGGAAGGGAAGGGAAAGGAGTTTGTAAGCCGCTCTGAGACTCCAAGTGAGGCGCAGTGTATAAATCCAATCTCCTCCTCCGCCTCCACCTGCTATCCCTTGGCTGACAGCCAAAGATAGCCACTAATGGACTATCATATTTGTAAGTAGGTTTGCCATTAGAAGGCAATCCCATATCTTCGCCTTCAATCCCCTGCCCTTGATGATTTGGAGAACGGGAGTAAAGACCATAGAGATTGGAGGGATTTCTAGAGAGTCACCTGGAAGCAATGTCACATTCCCCCATACCTCCGCCCAGAAGTTACACCACCCTCTTTGTGACATTCTAGGAAATTTCCCAGTCTCTATGGTCTTTATCACAGTGAATGGGGAAATTCCTAAAGCATCACACAGAAGTGACATCACATCCTCCTGAAACTCCACCCTCCCCAGGCACCATTCCCCAAGCCTCACAGTGTTTGCTGCCACCGGGCTGCCAACCCTATTTGCAAGTGGGCACGTATGTTTGTCCCGGTGGGTCAGACATTGAACAGGCCTCATATACCCAACTGGAACGAACTCCTATCACATGCATTAATGACAGTCCTTGGATTGGAAACTCTATATTAAAATCAACATCCAGAGTAAAGAAAGCTGAAGGATTAACAACTGAGGCGTTGCCTCCAGGGCAACCCAGTTTCCCGAGTTGCCTTTGCAAACAAGCATGGTTTTCCCATGTTCCTCATTAACAGATATAGGCCAATGTTAGCAATAAAAAACCTGCTGCTTTCCTATCTGACAAAGGGAGCATTGACTCTCGAAGGCTCATAGCTCGAAAATCTTGGTAGTCTCTAAGGTGCAACTGGATTTGAATCCAGCTGCTAGTTTCAAGAATTACTGTCCTGCCACTGAAAGTGTTGGCATAATTCCCCTCCCCAAATCCAGGTTTCTTTATTGCGTAAGAGAAACTGTAATAGTTGAATAAAAAGGTATCCAGCTTCACCATGAGTCACCAAATTAGCTGCCTGTGACAGGGGAAAAAACCATTAGTACCTAAAGGCTAGTTCAAGAGAACACCCTCTAGGTGAACATAAGAACATAAGAGACGCCAATGTTGGATCAGGCCAAAGGCCCATCCAGTCCAACACTCTGTATCACACAGTGGCCAGAAATACCAGGGGCCATCAGGAGGTCAACCAGTGGGGCCAGGACATTAGAAGCCCTCCCACTGTTGACCCCCCCCCCAAGCACCAAGAAGACAAAGCATCCCTTGCCCCAGAGCCCCTATCTATACCTTGTGGCTAATAGCCACTGATGGACCTCTGCTCCTTATGCTTATCTAATTCCCTTTTGAAGCCGTCCATGCTTGTAGCCGCCACCACTTCCTGTGGCAGTGAATTCCATGTGTTAATCACTCTTTGGGTGAAGAAGTACTTCCTTTTATCCGTTCTAACCCGACTGCTCAGCAATTTCATGGAGTGCCCACGAGTTCTTGTATTGTGAGAAAGGGAGAAAGGTACCTCTTTCTCTACCTGCTCTATCCCATGCATAATCTTATACACCTCGATCATGTCACCCCTCAGTCGTCTTTTCTCCAAGCTAAAGAGCCCCAAGCGCTTTAACCTTTCCTCATAGGGAAAGTGTTCCAACCCTTTTATCATTCGAGTTGCCCTTTTTTTGCACTTTTCCCAAAGCTATAATATCCTTTTTAAGGTGTGGTGACCGGAACTGCACACAGTATTCCAAATGAGGTCGCACCATTGATTTATATAGGGGCATTATGATATGGGCTGATCTGTTTTCAATACCCTTCCTAATAATCCCCAGCATAGCATGCTAATATCTAATATCTTGCATCTCCCACCCCCTTAACAGATGTTAATTACTTCAGGTACACCTCTATACAGACCTATTGTACCTGCTTATCTTGTTCCGTCCTGTGCTAGGTGTTACAGTTTGCCTATCTAACAACACTTGGGTGTGGCCCATATCCGTTTTGAACTGACTATTCTTTGGAATGGATTTCGTTTTTGAACCACCTTTCTTTGTAATATTTCCGCCAACCTTTCTGTTGCATACACAAATCAGCCTAATGGATTTACACTCCACCGTGCATCTGATCGAGTGAGTTCCAATTTACAAAGGCTTATGCTGGAATAAAAAGTATAGTTAGTTTTTAAGGTGCCACGGGGGATCCCATTTTATTACAGAAAACAAAAGGCAATCCTTGTCTGACTAGGATTTTTCTGCCTGTGGACACCTCTGAAATTCTGACACAGAGTGGGGGGGGGGCATGGCCACAAAATGGCTGCCACATGACGCGGAGCCAGCTGCAAAATGGTTGCCACAGCTTACCTCCACAGTCACACTGTGAAGATCCTGGTGCTGTGGTGGCCGCTACTGCCAGAGCAACATTTTTTTAAAAAAAATCCGCACAGCCGATCAAATCTCTAGTGGCCAATCAGAAGTGGTGCTACCTGGCCCCTCCCCCTTTCTAAAAACACTTGGCCAGGAAAAGTGACAGTTGGTGCCACTGGGAGCCCCTGGACGGACATCAGCTGCCATCGACCAAAAGAGCCACGTGCCTGGCACAAGGCCTGCGTCTCAGAGAGAGGCTCACAGATTACCTGTTCCTCTAGCAGCTGTTTCAGTGTGGGAACAACCTGCCAACCACAAGCCCCACTGGGTAATGGCCTTGCTCAGTTTCCTGAAATATGGGGCAAATGCCATACTGGGGAATAGTAATCAGTAGCGCCAGAGGCAGCATGTCAAACAGCCACGTGTGTTTCCCTCACTCACTGAGTATCACTGAGGTAAAGTTTGGGGAACAGAGCTGAGCTGTTCCCCAAAGCCCCTCAGATAGGTGCACCTGGCTCCCTCAATCTAGATCTTTCGAAGGCAGCTGAAGATGGTTTTATTTAGGACATTTGGTTAGCTTAGTCCTTCCGCCTATCATCAAGTTTTAAACTCATGGCCCCTGTTTTATGTACTTTTATGCATTATGCTCTGTTTACATTGTAAGCCACCTTGAGTTCCATATGGTAGAAAGGTGGTATGTTTAAATATATAAATACTAAATTAAAATCTTAGCTATGTTTCCTTGGTCTACAGGAACTGGACACTGCTGTTATTTGGCTGATTGTGAACACCAACATTAACCTTTACCTTACTAAGAGCTGCTGTGGCTCAAGTGGTTAAGATGCTGAACTGCAGGCTGTGGAAGGTCGGTAGTTCAGCAGTTCGAGACCCGAGTGTGCCACATGACGGAGTGAGCTCCCGTCTCTAGTTCCAGCTCCTGCCAACCTAGCAGTTCGAAAGCAAGAAATTGCAAGTAGGTAAAGGGTACCACTTCAGTGGGATGGTAACAGCGTTCCGTGCGCCTTGATGTTTAGTCATGCCGGCAACAGGACCACGGAAATGTCTTCGGACAGCGCTGGCTCTTTGGCTTTGAAACGGAGATGAGCACCACAGCCTTAGAGTCGGATTTGACTGGCTTTCGAGCAAGGGAACCTTTACCTTTACTAAGAGAAGATAATACTACACAAGGAAGAAAGACATACATATTCTTTGTCTGAAGAAGTTTGCTTTGCACACAAAAGCTTATAATTTGAATAAAACTTTTTTGGTCTTATAGGTGCCACTGGACTCAAACTTTGTTCTGCTGTTTCCGATCAACACAGCTACCTACCTGAATATATATTCTACAGTTTGTGCACTGAAAATGCATGCTTGCTTCTTTGTAAACTTACACAAGACTGACCTGCCTGTCTATCCCGATAAGACAGGTAAATGTCTGCCAGCTAACCAGAATGGCTAGTGCATTAAAAGACTGTGATCACTGGACAATAAAATCAGATACATGCTATCCATTATTTTGTGCCTGTTCCCAATTTTCACCAAAAATGAAATTCAAAGGAAATCTGAGGTTCCCTCAGATGAAAACACATTTTAAGAAAGCTTAATTTTTCACAGTCCTGCCCCTAAAATTCCACCTTAAATAGCAGTCTCCAAATTCGAAAGTCACCAAAGGTAAAATAGCCAAGGATTTTCCAGGAGGAGGGAGAAGTCAGTATGGTTTAGTGGTTAAGTGTTGGACTAGGCTTGGTGAAGTTTAAGTTCAAATCCCTACTCCCCTACTCGTTTGGAAACTCACTGAATGAACCTTGGGCAAGTAATTCTTGCCTATCTCACAGGGCTGTTGGGAAGACAAAATGGGGAATGAGAGAACCACATACAGTACTAAGCTCCTGGATAGAAATGTGCTAACTGAATAATAAAGACCACAAATGTTTCACAGTGTGGTTTTGCATATCCCCACTTTCTTATAGACAAACCCCTAATTTGTGCAGCTGAGTGACCAATATTTCCAAGTTTGCTTCCAGGCATTTTGAAAGTAGCAGATGGATACCCATGCCTAGCTGCTGGACACTTAACAGGACACACAACATTCAAGCAATGAACCAAGATCACTTAAAATCAAATCGGAAGCCATTGAGCTTTTGAGCACAGGAAGTATGACATTTTAATGTAACTGAACAGGAGCAACAGAGCACAGAGGCAAATTACACAATACCTTGTAGAGTTCTGGCCAGGCAATGAAAAAGTTCGGGGGGGGGGGCGCCTCTGAACAAAATCTCCATCTATGAACACTGTGATGTCTAATTCTCTGTATCTCCAGGACATGGAAGCAATGTGTGCAAAGATCACACAAATATAGCACATGGAGCTAAAATCCTAAAATTCACCAGCTGCCACTTCTCAAGAAAGCACGATAACAAAGAGAAGGGGAAAAAACAAACCCATCAGTTAGTGCAGTGACTATTAACACAAGAATCTTTAAATTGCTTTTTTCTTTTCTTGTGGGAGGTGGGAATTCTCACCATCTTAATGGAGCCTCCCTATATGCATAAAATAAGAGGGTTTTTTTTAGAAACCCAAAATTAATTCACTGCAGCACATACCAGGTGAAAGGTGTGAAATTACAGCTCAAAAAGGATACCCTGTTAGAAATTTTTAAAAATTCCATAGTATCCTTCTCCTCTTCATACGGTGGATTTTCAAGCATAGATCAAACCTTGGTATAATCTTTAGCGGAATCCAGAACTGCTTTAAAAATGACCTGACATTTATTTATGAGAAAGCTTTACCTATATAGGAGACAGAAAGTGTACGTGCATGAGAGAGGGAAAGAAAATGAATTCCAAGTACAGACAGATTTGTAGCTAACAAGCAGTGGAGCTTCCCCCCCACCCTTTGAAAATTAATTCCAGCAGTTCTTATACAGCAAAATACCTGAACCCCGCAACTGCAACGTCACAATCCAACACACAAGGTTAAATTGGAGAGGTTTCCACAGTCACAAGGCCTGCAAAGCCACTAGTCTTTCAGGCTGAAGATAGAAAGATATCAGTGCAGACAACAGTATCAGTACTTCTGGCTCTTTTGCATCAGGCATTAACTTCAAAATTCCCTTTTGTGCTTTTTGCTTAGAAAACGGGCATCACCTGAAAGTCATTGTCAAGACGCACTAAATTATAATCTAGTTGGGCTAAGGTTCTCAAAATGCAACTTCATTCCCGGCAGGATTTACTGTATTTCTAAGAATTCTGAGAACAGAGATAAAAGGTAAAACTTCTATCCCCAGCTTCCCCCCACTGCCTCTGATTAACAGATTCAACACTCTCAGTCACAAGAGAGCCGGGCAGCGCCTAGCTCACGACAGAAAGCAAACTGCCCTTTTGTTTAAAAAAAAGCCTGTGATGCATTTTCCTTCATCAATTCCTTACCAAATTGGAGTGATCCATGCCCAGACTGATGGGATTATTCCTCCATTCAATTCAATCTGCTTTTTGCATGTCCTATTGTTCTTTCTCCATTGAATGACTTCCTGGCCTCATCGCATGATTTCCCTCACCACACTTCACATCCTGAGCACGATCTCCTAAGAGCCTTGCGGCACTTTAAGGACTGAGGAATTTATTCTGGCCTAAAGTTTGGGGCTGCTATGGAGAGGAAGGCAACGGCAAACCACCTCTGCTCATCATAAGAACATAAAAACATAAGAGACGCCAATGTTGGATCAGGCCAAAGGCCCATTCAGTCCAACACTCTGTGTCACACAGTGGCCAGAAATACCAGTGCGGCCATCTCTTGCCTTGAAAGCCCCATGAGATAGAACTTCATGGGGCTGCCAGGACTCGGCTGCGATTCAAGGGCACACTTTAAGGTTTTCCTGAGGCAGGATCCTCTTTGGTGGTTGCATGAAAATTATCCTCCACTAGATCAAGATGGGTAGCCCTGTTAAGTCTGTCTGTAGCAGCAAGAGTCCAGTAACACCTTAAAGACTAACAAAAATTTTGGCAGGGTGTGAGCTTCCATTGCCAATCCGGAGTGATCCAGTGTATCGGAAGACCTGAGCAGGGACTCACAAAAGCTCATACCTTGCCACAAATTTTGTTAGTCTACTGGACTCATATCCTCAATTGGTGGTAGCAACTATTCAGTTAAAAAAAATGTCTATCCCACCACTCTCCAGGGTAGCTTAAAACAGATAAAACTCTACATAAAATATAATTAAATACACAATTATTGTTATTATTGTTATTAACCTCTTTTATAACCACACCTTTATCGCCAAGATTCAAGACAGATTGCAAAATATTGAAAAGCAATACAATGAGACAGCAAAGACGTCCAACAAACAATGCGGTAGGACTAGGGTCACAGGAATGAAAAACCTCCCCCTGTACAAAAAGCTTTCATACAAAGCTTTGGCCTCACACAGTGTATGGAACCATTACCCATGTGGAAGGCTAATCCATAAGAAAGAGGCAACCACTGAAAAGACCTGTGAGCAGGGAGGGGCTCGACATGGAATATCAAGAAGCTCTGTTGGACGAGAGCAGGTTTCATATAGGTTCCTATAGGGGAAAGGCGATCCTTCGAGTAAGTAGCCCCTATGCCAAGATTACTTTAGAAAGTGCAAGCACCCTGAATTTAACCTGGAAACACACCGGCAGCCAGTACAGTGTTCTGTGTAGGCATAATGTGTGTATTATGATAGCACCAACCAGACGGATGGGTTACTGCAGTTTGCACCAGTTGCATCTACAACAAGGTTGCCAGCTCAGGGCTGGGAAATGCCTGGAGATTCTGGGGGTGGTGCCTGAGGAGGGCGAGGTTTGGAGTATAATGCTACAGAGTCCACCTTCCAAGCAGCCATTTTTTCCCAGGTGAACTGATCTGTCCCCTGGGAATCAGCTGTAATAGCAGAAGCTCTCCAGCTACCACCAGGAATTTGGCAAACCTACCTGCTCCCCGTTTGGCATCCAAATCAGAGCACTACACAAAGATTTTATCAGCAAAGAATCATGCAGAATAGTATCACACACAGCTAAATGGCAAATTCCTTCCTACTTCGGGACTCCAGTCTCAGAAACAATTGCCAAACTACTCTGGATAGCCATGTTGAATGTGATTCAGCTGGTATGATAGTGGCAGAAAAGAGATTTTTTTTGTTGTTGCTAACATAACCTCTCTTTATACAGACATGCAGAAGGGCAGGGTGTGGGAGCGAAGAGACGTAATTACAAAATAAGACGTTCGAGCAATCCAAGAGATCAGTGTGTTAACGGCAACCTAGAGAGAATTCACCCATCTTTCACTGTAAATTCCTCTTCACACACAGTTTCTTTTTTGAATGCAACGTTAGCCTTGATCAGCAAATAACGCGGCTCTGTAACTCAGCAAAATTCCCCAAGACTTCACAGCAAATCCTTTGCTGATGAACAGTCTGGGTGCACATTTAGAAGTCCCGATAAAGGTAGTGGAATGCTTCCAGACCAAGGCCCCACAAATCAAGTAGCTTCTTTTTTAATTAAAGAGTTCTAAATTAAGCGGTGTTTAAGTCCTCCGGTACACAGCTACACCTGATGATCCCCTAGAATCTATATTAATAATGTGCTTCCAATTCCTCCTGAGGAAACAAGAAAAGGTACTCAGGTTCAGGTTCTCTTAAGTTAAATACAAAAACCAGTCAGCTATTGATGGAACGAAGGAGCCTTGAAAACATGAGGGAAAGCAGAAGGCGGAGCGCTTAGCAGGAATACAAATAAGTTATTCAGATACTGAAGGTTAACACCATATTTTTAAAAAAAGAATGCATAATTAGCAATGGGCTTACCATGTTTTGTATTCCAGTGGGGTAGTTTAAGTATGTTTCCTCCAAAAGTGTAACATCAAAAATAGCACCATGCAGAAACTTGTGGGAGAAAATTACAGTCACTGGGGACACTCTTGTTCATAACCTGCGAGTCATCATTCTCTAAAATGAACGTCAGAGGGAGCATAAAATCACTCCATCATCATCAGTAGGTTTAATTCTAGTAACCGAGGGCCTCCCTTAGCCACGATAGGGGTTAAATTGCTTAACAGACGGGCGGTGTTGTCCAGTTACAGCTGCTCTAAAGGGGCACAGGGCTTCCCTTATATACTGCTGAGTTTTGTATGGAAATGCCATGAACTAGACATGCATTTCATGCCCTTTTAATCCATAACATGCTCAAATGGGCTCTGCTCCCTGAAATCTTATGCTGTAATAAATCTGTTAGGCTTTGAGGGGCCATTAAGACTTTAGTTTGTGCTTTATATGCAGAAAGATTTCGTTTTAAAGGGTTTGTTTTTTAAAAAATGTATACTGGTCTGAGGGTACTGTACTGTTTTTCAAGAAGGCAACATCCTGACATCATTTTTAAAAGCCAACTGGATTTTTTTTGTGTGTGTGGAGGAAGAGAAGATGCCAAAGGAAAAGGAAACCCAAGCAGAGATGCATAAAGGTACATTTTACAATACCTTCTTATGTGGAAAATGCTTCATTTCTTTATTGATTCCACACTAATGGGGACCCAAAGCAGCTTACGGTGTCTTCCTGCCTCCCATTTTGTCCTCAAACCAACCCTGTGAGGTCCCCCAAAGTGAAGATTTAAACCTGGGTTTAAGTTTTATTAGTAACGGTAAAGATTGAAGGTCAAAGAAGACGGGGACGGCAAAGGATGAGATGGTTAGATAGTATCATAGATGCAACGAACATGAAATTGAGAAAAACTTCAGAGGACAGGAGGGCCTGGCGGGATCTGGTCCACGGGATCGCGAAGAGTGAGACTCGACTGTGCGACTGAACAACAACAAAAGTAATGGTAAAGGTTTCACTTGCTCGAAAACTAGTCGAATCCAACTCTAGGGGGCGGTGCTCATCTCCGTTTCCAAGCCAAAGAGCCAGCACTGTCCGAAGACATTTCTGTGGTCATGTGGCCAGCATGACTAAACGCTGAGGCGCACGGAATGCTGTTACCTTCCCACCGAAGCGGTACCTATTTATCTAGTTGCAATTTCTTGCTTTCAAACTGCTAGGTTGGCAGGAGCTGGGGCCAGAGACGGGAGATCACTTCGACACACAGCACTTGGGTCTTCAACTGCCGAACTACAGACCTCTGAGCCACTGCGGCCTTTTTATCAGATCACATTTTTTTTTAATTCTATAAACATTGTTTATTGTGTAAACTGTAAAACTGCTGATATGTTTGGTCAAATGACCGTAACGATAAAGAACTGAACCTGGGCCTCTCAGATCTTAGCCTAACACTCTCACCGCTACTCCAAGAAACATCATTTCATAAAATTAGCAGCAGCGAATAGACATCACTGCCAATACAATACTAAGCAAGCTTGGTTGTTTGAAGTTGTAATTCTGGGTTTTCAGGTATGAATATGCCGTCTGTTACCCTGAGGAGGGAGCTTTCAACAGCTCTCAAGAAAAATCCTGCAAGCATTTGTGAAGATCGTGCCCCAAGCATTATCCTGAACACAGAGATTCCTTAGCTGTTTACATCAACCAAACCAAAAAATGCTAAATTAGGAATCCCAGTCGATCAATACTAACCCATAAATCAAGTTATGGGGCGGAACACCACAAATCACAACACAACAAAATCAAGCAAGGAGCAGGAAAACACATCAAGATAATTTTCATGGTTACTTGGTACGATTTAATCAAGCAAAAACTAATTTTTGTGAACGGAAAAGGTCTTGCTGATTTCCAATACGGGGGGAGGGGGGAGAAATCACTTTTGTGTACTGATTCATTGACTTAAAATAAGAGCAGTAATTGGGCTACGGCTCCAGCCCTCCTCCTGCAAAGAGCTGATAACATTGGTACAAACAACCTTTGCATCTCTCCCAATTCAGGGAATACTTTTAAGTAGGAATTCCAAAGATCAAAGGAGTTGTGACTTAAGACTTCTTTAAAAAAAATCCTCATTCATAGATTCCTTTAGTTCTTCTGCTACTTTGGTGTAGTCACAGTTTAGTCACACTTTACTTCCTTCCCACCCCTTTTTTGTGCCGACCATGCTCCATAACAAAAGAAAATCTGAAAGGGAGCAAACACATCACAATATCAAGTTAGTCTCTCTGTAAGTAGTAAAAAAGAGCAAGAGTCCAGCAGCACCTTAAAGACTAACAAAATTTGTGGCAGGGGGGGAACTTTTTGAGAAGTGAGCAGTGACTCACGAAAGCTCATAAGCTGCTACAAATTTTGTTAGTCTTTAAGGTGCTACTGGACTCTTGCTCTTTTCTACATCAAACTATGCAGGTACTGGAGTTGCGGTGGCTCAAGTGGTTAAGACGCTGAACTGCAGGCTGTGGAAGGTCGGTAGTTCAGCAGTTCAAGACCCGGGTGCCGCAAGACGGAGTGAGCTCCCGTCTCTAGTTCCAGCTCCTGCCAACCCAGCAGTTCGAAAGCAAGAAATTGCAAGTAGATAAATAGGTACCACTTCGGTGGGAAGGTAACAGCGTTCCGTGCGCCATGCCGGCCACATGACCACGGAAACGTCTTTGGACAGCGCTGGCTCTTCGGCTTTGAAACGGAGATGAGCACCGCAACCCTAGAGTCGGGCTCGACTGGCTTTCGAGCAAGGGAACCTTTACCTTATGCAGGTACTATTTCCGGGAAGGGGTGGGGGGACCAAGAGGGAGAAGAGTAAAAAAGAGGTCCATAGATCAACTGTAGTTTTTAAAACTTTGCATGGGATTTCCCTCAAACATTTTACAAAACTATGTGGCTCCACAGAGGCCTTGCTTCTTTTTCTTGGCACCCCCTCCTGACTTTCATTTATATTTAGAATTTGGGAGGAAATCAGCTATATTCCTACTTTTAAAATTAGCTTTTTTCTCAACCAGGTATCTTCTTTCTACCCCTCTCACTTCCTTAGTATTGTTGTTGTTCAGTCGCACAGTCGAGTCTGACTCTTCGCGACCCCATGGACCAGATCAAAAGAATCTATTCTTCGGCGCTCGGCCTTCCTTATAGTCCAACTCTCGCAGCCATACATGACTACTGGGAATACCATTGCTTTGACCATGCGGACTTTTGTTGGCAGGGTGATGTCTACTTTTTATCATGCTGTTTCGGTTCGCCATCGCTTTCCTCCCAAGGAGCAGGCGTCTTTTAATTTCATGACTACTTTAAGGCTGAGCAGTGATCTGGGATCCCAGGAACGAGTGGGGATTTGGACCTCGGTCTCCCACATCTGATCCTAGGCTTGCCAGCCCCCAGATCCGGGTGGGGTATCCTCCAATTTAAGGGACTTCTCCCCGCTGCAGACCAGCTGACCAGCGGGGGAAACCCTGCCCCTAAACAGTGCATTGTACAGGGACACTGGTATTTGGGCAAACTCTATGGTTTGAGGGCGAAAAAACCACAGAATTTCACACAAATACCTGAGCGTCCCCCACACATCCCTGCCCTCTCACCCCCACATGCCCCCCCGCCCAAATCCCCCTGCCAGAGCAACACAGGAAGCTGGCAACCCTGGATAGGCCAGGTAGATCTTGGAAGCTAAGTAGGGTCAGCCCTGGTTAGGGATGGCCCCCAGCAGGGGATGGGGGGGTAGGGTTGCCAGATCCAGGTTTGGAAACTCCTGGAGAATTGGGGATGGAGCCTGGAGAGGATAGGGACCTCAGTGGGGTACAATGCCATAGAGGCCACCCTCCAAAGCAGCCATTTTCTCCAAGGGAACTGATCTCTGTAGTACCCATAGGTACACTTTTATTTTCTTTCATATTATACACATACATACATACATACAACATATAAACAAACAACCACTTACATACATAAGACATACAAAGAGATCAGTATATTTTCTTATTACTCTATTACCATATTTTAAAAAAATTCTTAAATCACTTTCTATAGGTTTGCTTAAGTTTCTGTATACTCTTATCTTTTTACCATAGTTTCTATTAAACTCAAAGAGATTAATAATACCAAAAAATCATTACTTTTAAACTATGCATTTATATTATACCAATCATACAGTTTTTTCCACGTCTCTTGAAATGTTGGGTCTGTTGTCCCTCTCATCAACTGTGACGGTTTGTCGTTTTCAGCCGTCTCCAACAGTTTATTCACATACTCTTGCTTCTTTGGTGCTTCCATTTGTTTCCAATATTTTGCATATAATATTCTTGCTGCCGTAGATAGATGTACTATCAAATATCTATCCTCTTTATCAAAATCCTTTGGAAATATGTTTAGTAGTAATATCTCCGGCAAAAATGGTATTTTAGAGCTCAATATCTCTTGCATTAGCTGTAATTCTGAGGGGTCCCCCACCCAGGCCCAAACTGGAGGCTGGCATCCCTAGCCCTGGTTACTACTTGGATGGGAGACCATATGTTCTTATGTTCTTATGACTCCCGAGGGACCCAAAAGTCCAGGGGGGTGGCGGCGAAACCCAAAGACCCCTCTGGGGGTCATGACACCTCTGAATGTCTGTTGCCTTGGAAACCATACAGTGTCGCCATAAATTGCCTGCAACTTGACGGCACTTTACACACACACACACACACGCACATATATATCCTAGTCCGACACTCTAAACACTATACTACCGTATGTTGAGTCTTCAGTGATGCTGGCTTCCAAAGGATGCCGGTGCCAAGTGCCAAAGCCACCTCAAAGCCAGTGTGGTGTCGTGGTTAAGAGCGGCGGACTCTGATCTGGAGAACCGGGTTGGATTCCCCACTCCTTCTCCACATGAAGCCTGCTGGGCGACCTTGGACCAGTCACAGTGCTCTCAGAACTCTCTCAGCCCCATCTGCCTCACAGGGTGTCTGTTGTGGGGAGAGGAAGGGAAGGCGATTGTAAGCTGCTCCAAGACTCCTTCAAGTAGTGAAGGGCGGGGTATAAAACCAACTCTTCTTCTTCCACATAGAAAAATGAATCATTCTTATACACAAAAAAAGGAACTAGCATCTAAAGGTGCTAGTTTATAATCCAGGCAATCTGTACTGTACTTTTACATAGTGGAATCTGAGGTGGCTCCAGTCTGCTCCTTGCCCCTCCCCATCTCTTTCCACGCATGCCTGATGTAACAAGCAGGATCCCGGGGGTGGTGCACAGTAAGAAGGGGAAGGCAGTACAATCAGGCCTGGAACGAGCCAAAGAACAGAGGCTGCTTCAGGCCAAACTTCAGTGAGGAATACAAGTGGGGGGGAAACACACAGCGCTTTTAAAAAGTTGCATCCTACGTTGAACATTTGGACAGGGCAGAAGAAAAGGCCAAATCATAAATGCACACCCCTCCCACCCCCCCACCCCCCCAAAAAACACTTAAAATGTTTTGCTAACAGTTTGCATACAGGCACAAGTAGGAGAGATGCTCCTCTAGTCCTTCACATTTTTCAACTGCTTCCACACCCAGGAAGTAGCCCCACAAACACTCCTGCCGCAATCTGGGCCAGACTGAGCGCAATGCATTGCAGCCATGTTGGATTTTCCCCCTGCCTCCACTGGAAGGATGCAGAGAGCTCCCTTGCTATGGTCCCATCGGTATCACAAAAGGACCAACTTACAGCATTAGTCAAGGGGTAAAGTACTAACTGGGGGGTGATGCTGCTTTGACCAGGGTTCAGTTTGCCTCAAGCAGGGTAGAAAGGAACACAGGCCAGTTCAGAAACTGACCTGTTGGGCACAGAAGAGGTATGTTTGCATTTTCAACCTGGAGGAGGTAGGGGCTCAACTGACTGGTGAAACCATTCTGTTTAAAAATGAACCCCTGGCAGATGAAAAGTGCAAGCTTCAATCCCCGGCATCGCTAGCAGCCAGGGCTGCGAAAGGCCGCTGGACACCCCGGAGCCTGAGGGTCTGACACAGGGATGACAGCTTCATATACTTCCGCTACCCACATCCTTCCTCCTCCCCACCCTGATCCCAGGGGGCAGGGAGGGAGAGAGGAAAAGGGGGAGGGGGAGAGAATGAGAGAGAGAGAGGAGCAGAGCCACACACCAGTAGCTGCCTCTGGAACAGAATCTGTTCCACCTCGCTCTACATAAGGAAATGCACTTGGTGTGTGCTCAGATGCTTTCTGCACTGCTGCTGCACACATCCCAGATTTTTTTTTGGGGGGGGGGAGGTCTGTGCTAAGTATAAACTCCTGGCAAAGATTCTGCATGGTGCCCACCTCCCTCACCCTCCCATCCTGCCCCGAAGTAATTGGGATGAATAAGGTTTTAATATAACCCACTGAGCACATGGAGCTTTGGGAACTGGCTGGGTTGGTGGCGTCCTGACCTGGACGGCCCAGGTTTGCTCCGTCTGGTCAGATCTTGTACGTTCAGCAGGGCTGTGATTTGACAGCAAGCAAGCAGTACAAACCTTACAACAGTAAAAAGGAAAGGCCGGGGAGAAGCGAGCTTTGGAGGAAAGAGACTTCTGGACATGCAGCCCCAGGAAGCGATGTCGCTCCTAGCATGGGATCGGCGATCGGATACGCCAGCTTTGTAAGTCTGCCAGCAGCAAGAAACCAGAGGCTACTGGAGCCAGCAGGCTACAGAGCACGGTGCAAAATCTTACTGGCTACAAAGCACAGCACGGCCTCTGCCCCCATCCTTTTGGGGGACGACACGGGTAAGAAATGATTGTGTGAGGAGACACAGATTATCCACGTCCCCCGGAACAGGAGAGACAGATCACTCACTCCAAACCTCTAGGATGAATCAAGGCATTCATCCCTGTATTTAGGCAGCAGTGGAAATGGAGGGAGAAGACTGGTTGGCACAGTTAGGAAGTTAAAAAAAACAAAAAAACCCTGCCCCAGTCCAGACTTTTATTCCAAGGTTGTAGCACACTGGGAGCTTCTATAGAGAATACACCGTTCTGTTTCTTTTTTAACCTGTTTCTTGTTATACTCCACAGTGAACTCTTTTTTTTTAACCTCTAACCCATTTTCTTCCTAAGTTTTAGGAACTTGATAACAGTTTGTACCAACAAGGTAACCTAGCCATTCAGGTTTATTCAGTACATTTTTAGTCCGGCCCTTCCCCACAGAAGCTCAAAGCAGCATACCTTGTTTTCCATTCCTCCTTTAATCCCTACAAACCCCACCCCCCACCCCTTGGTTAGGCTAAAAGAGACTGACTGATGGCTTAAGGTCACCCAGCAGGCTTTAAGGCAAAGTGGGGTCTCCAAGATCCTACCCCAACACACTAACCGGTACACCAGACAAGCAGAGCTGTAGAAATCCCGGATGCACGTAACCCCAGGCTTCTAAAAACCTGGCTACCAGAAGGAGGAGAAGGAGATTGGATTTATACCCTGCCCTTCACTACCCAAAGGAGTCTCAGAGCAGCTTACGATCTCCTTTCTCTTCCCCTCCCCACAACAGACACCCTGTGAGGTAGGTGGGGCTGAGAGAGCTCTTTCGAGAACTGCTCTTGAGAGAACAGCTCTGAGAGAACTTGACACTGACACAAGGTCACACCACCAGCAGCTGCATGTGGAGGACTGGGGAATCAAACCTGATTCTCCCAGATTAGAGTCCACGCTCCTAACCACTGCACCAAACTGCCTCTCTAATGATTATTACACTGTAGTTGATACTAGGTAAACTATTCTTCCAGTACTAGTGATGGGGAAAGTGTCCCCCCACCATCACCACTGCACCCCAGAAGAATGCCAAACATCTGCAAACAGCTGTACTTCCTGCAAAAATCCCAGCATTGAGCTGTTAGGAAGGTTGATACCTGGTTGAAAAAGGAGAGATAACCAGTTTTGCCGGTGATTTCTGGGAAGGAACAGACATCTCTTCCCTTGCACGCACAACTCAGTACATAAACATGAAGGTATACTATCTTGAGCACTTTTTTATTTGCTTATAGCACATCACAGCTTAAGCTAGGAGCTTTGGTCACAGCCCAAGATATCAGGGGATGGGGCAATAAAGACCATGCCACCTAGGAATACACGCATCTCCTGCTACCATCCAGGCACCACATTTTCAGACTATTACAGTGGGGTGGGGGGAGATGACAAGGCTGAGTGTACTTGATATTTCTTCCTTCTTAACTATCTCTATTTATAAAATAGTCAAGAAACTGAACTCATTGCTGCGAGACATACCCGAGGCTTAGAGCGCATTTAACCATAGTCTTTTTAAAAATAAGATATGTCATTTAATAGGCTGCTTACAAATAAGAAGGAATATGATACTGATTTAAGCCCAACGGAAACCAAGTATTTCTGAGTTTAGGCAAGTTTCACAGATTTGTGTGGCGTGAACCTGAAGTGTTAAAAGAACTGAACAATCAAACAAGAAAAGTACATTTGAAATGGCACAAAATATATTATAGGGTTGCCAGGTCCCCCCGGCTATTAGCGGCAGATGAGGGGTCAGAGTTGACAGATCCCGTTTAGGAAACTCCTGGAGATTTGGGGATAGAACCTGTGGAGGACAGGGCCTCAGTGGGGTACATGGCCATAAAGGGTTGCCATTCCCCCCAATGGGGCCAGAGGATCCCCGATTTCAAAGGGCCAAATCTGCTGCAGCCCAACTGGTTGGCGGGGAAAGCCCCACCCCTGAGAAGCCCCTCCCAGTGCTGCCAGAGCCAGTACAATGACATCACCCGGAAGTGATGTCATCACATTTCCGCCGTCGGGGGGGGGGATGCTCTAGGTCAGGGGTGTCAAACTCATTTGTTATGAGGGCCAGATCTGACATAAATGAGACCTTGTTGGGCCGGGCCATGTGTGTCATAAAATGCAATGCCAGGTAGCAGAGATATAAACTTTATAAACGACACAAACACAAAGGTGTTTTTTAACCCAAAATAAAAACATGCTTAAAACATTAGCACTCTTGCAATATTTTGTTTATTTAACAGTGTCCGATAACTGACACCTCTTGCTCTGTATTACCACATCAAAATGTCTGTGCTGTTGCAATCTTGACTCTGCTGTTCAGGTGTGTATCTGTAAGCTGCAAAGCTACAATGATGCAGCAGGAGCAGCAGAACTGGAAGAAGCAGAAGATAGCCGGTTCCACTGCGGGCCTAATAGAAGCCCTCTGGGGGCCTGATCCGGCCCCCAGGCCACATGTCTGATACCCCTGCTCTAGGTTTTGGGCAAAACTCTATGGCTTTGAGGCCCAAAAAACCATAGAGTTTTGCCCAAAACATAGAGTGTCCCCCCGCCAGGTGGAAATGTGATGACATCACTTCCAGGTGATGTCTTTGCGGGATGCGTACTTCACACACACACACGAGAAACCATACAGGAAGGATCAGGAGTCCCCCCCCCACCAGCAGCCAGGTAGGACCTGGCACCCCTAACCCTCCAAAGCATCCATTTTCTTCAGGGGGACTGATCTCTGTAGTCTGGAGATGAGCTGTAATTTCAGGGGATTCCCAGGTCTCACCTGGAGGCTGACATCCCTATTTGCTTTCCCAAAGAAAGTAAGGAGTTAGAGAGGTTCTGATTCCGTCTAAGGCAGCTTGATTTGTTCAACCATCTCTCTCGATTCAGCCTACCACGCATGACTGCTAACAGGGGTCATTTCCTGCAGGAGTGCACAGGAGCGGAGCTCCAGCAGTAAAGAGCCCAGGGGGCGGGCACATGCAACAAGCCCCACCCCCTGCTCCCAGCAGCCCTCAGTCAGAGCAAGAAGCAGCCAGGTAAGTTGCAGAGCCCCCACCCCACCCCGGTCCAAAGCAGTCCAGTGGCACCTTTAAAACCAAGTTTTATTCAGGTACAAGCTCTCCCTCCTCTGCGAGGACAGATCTACATGTCCACCACCACCACCCCCAATAGCTAGCAATCCAAAACAGTCCAGTGGAGCCCGAGCGGTGGGTGTTGCCTTCTGCCACACTTCCAGTGATGTCAGGGGGGTGGCATATGCAAATATGTTATGCTAATGAGTTATGCTAATGAGCTCCTACACCTCTTTTTCTATGAAATGACCCCTGACTGCGAATAACTACATGGTCATCATCCCAAGTTGTTTGGATGAAAAATAGGAGACAGTAAAGTAAATAACTAAAATTAAACAGACTGTGCTGCAAGCCCGATCTCATCAGAAAACTAAGCAGGGTTGACTCTGGCAAGTAATTAGATGGGAGACCTCCTTGGAATACCAGCAGTCAGGAGGTGGGGGCAGGCTTTATTCAGCCACCTATCTGAATATCCTCCAGGCTCACAGTAGGAGTCAATCACCAGAAGTCACCATGACTTCCAGATGTACGCACACTCACAGACGTACACACATTCACATATGAAAAATACAAACAAGGTATTGTATTGGCTGAGAGGTTGGAGCAGATGTGACTATAGCGTAGGGCTTGGCTGTACACAATGGATTGTTTTATGTGGTTGGCGTGGTAGCTAGAGACATGTAGATATGTTTGCCGATCTGGTCGTTTCCGGTATAATGTGGTACTTATGTGTCCCTCATGTATCTCTACTGTGGTATCCAGGAAGTTTATTTCTCATGTAAAGTAATTCATAGTGAGATTGATGGTGGGGTGGAAGTTGTGGAAAGCCTGGTGGAATCTCTCGAGGGCTTCTTTGCCATGGGTCCAGACAATAAAAATGTCATCAATTAATCTCAAGTAAAGGAGAGAGAAACTTGCAGATAGCGGAGTCAAAGCCATATGGCAACAAGACTTTCACTAGAACCAGCCAAAATATCCAGCCAAAAGTAATGAGCGAGCTTTGGGTTTTCCAGACCTTTTCTTCAGGATGGTTTTGTTGTGAGGTCTTAACCTAGAGCAGGAGTAAGGCAACTCCTGGCACTGGCACCAACAGCAGCACACCAGACTATGTTGTTGGTCATTCAGGGCCAGATCTCACATAGGAACACATGAGGCTGCTGTGTACTGAAGC
This sequence comes from Gekko japonicus, assembly GCF_001447785.1. Taxonomy (NCBI): domain Eukaryota; kingdom Metazoa; phylum Chordata; class Lepidosauria; order Squamata; family Gekkonidae; genus Gekko; species Gekko japonicus. The sequence goes on from NW_015160838.1 coordinate 1,332,070, forward strand.
AGACCATCAAAGACAGAACTCAGACGGGCAGCAGTTCTCCAGGGCTTCAAACAGAGGTCTTTCAGATCCCCTACCACCTGAGTCTTTTACCTGGAGATGCCAGGGATTGAACCCGGGACCTTGTGCATCTCAAGCAGATGCTGAAGCCCCTCCCAAGCAACCACAGCACTGGAAGCTCTTCTGGGACCTGCAGTGTGGGAGAAGGCAACAACCATGCCTTACGTCTGTCATCACCCCCCAGACCTACATAGCCACCAGCTGAGCCCCAGACCTGAATCCAGCTGTTCCTGGTGGACAGGGAACTCTGAGAATGGAGGGGGGGGAGCTGCAGTAGGAAGGAGAAATCCGTGGAAATGGCTCATTTTATCTGGCTCCAACCCATAAACCTTGAAAACCTGTGTTTCTCCGAGTGCATTCTTTGGAAAGTGCAAGTCTCCCCCATGCTATATTATTAGGAAAGAAGACACATTAGACTTTTTCAAATGTAATGCAACGGTTAAGAGTGCTGGACTAGGATCCGGGAGACCCAGGTTCAAATCCCCACACTCCCATGAAGCTTGCTGGGCCACACATATACGGGGCCACTCATCTACCTTGCAGGGCTGTTAAGAGGATAAAATGGGAAGCGAGAATCATGTACAATGAGCTGAGTTTCTTGGAGAAAAGGCAGGATTTTTTTTTTTAAGTCTTAAACACATCAACAGTTGCTCTGATCCCCACCCCCAGCTATGGATTAAAACAGCTGTCAGCAATCTATTTCCTTTTAAGAATCCAGAAGTTAAGTCATCCAAGAGGTGACTCTAAGGCTAAGCACTGGCTTCCATTAGGGTTGCCAAGTCCCTCCTAGCAGCTGGCAAGGGATGGGGGTTGCTTATCGGGAGCAGGGAGTTTCATCTGACTATTCAACGACATGCCCATGTGACTTCCAACGTGACTCGGAAGTGATGTAAGCACACTGGAGACGTCAGGGTGATGCTGTTTTTTGGGCAAAAAAATCTATGGTAGAATTTGCTTCTACCATAGAGTTTTTACCCAAAAAACAGAATTTGCTTCTACCATAGAGTTTTTGCCCAAAACCCAGACCGTCATACCAGCGTCCCCAACATGCCTACGTAACTTCTGGGTCACGCTGAAGTCACGTAAGCATGTCACTAAAATTTCAGGTGTTCCTTTTTGAGGGGGTAGGTCCCCCCAGCAGCCAACTGATCGTTGACAGAGATGAAGCCTGGCAGTGGGGGACCTCCGCCCCCACTGGGGGGGGCCTGGCAACCCTAGCTTCCATACTCCCCCTTTCACATAGGGAGCTCCCTTGTTTAATCAGGCTTAACTTCACTGTATGTGGAGCATGAGCAAACCAAGAAGCTTTTAGATGGGTTCCCCAGAGGCAAGTAAAAGTGGAGGTGCAGAAACCATTTTGTCCATAACCAGATACCGTTTCATTGCAGCCTTTTACCAATGAAAAAACACCCGAGTCTGTTCCATTTCTGTTCTGTTAGTACAACTACCAGAAACTGGGTGGTTTCCCCAAGCAGGGGTGGAGTCAGTGGAGGTTAGCAAGGGTGGAGAGTCTGTTTTGCTGGGGAGCTGGATAAGATTTTCTGGGCTCTTATCACCTCATATCAGGTAACTGGAAAACTGGGTCTGTAAGAAGTTAATAAGCAAAATGGGGGAAAGGCTGAGGGACTTGGGAATGTTCTGTCCGGAGAAGAGGAGGCTGACCTGCTTGCTCTCTTTAAGTATCTGAAAGGCTGTCACTTAGAGGAGGGCAGGGAGTCGTTCCTGGTGGCAGCAGAGGAGAGGACTCACAATCACGGGTTTACATTATGGGCGAAAAGGTACTGGCTGGATATTAGAAAAACGTTTTTTACAATAAGAGTAGTTCAGTGGTGGAATCGGCTGCCTAGAGGAGTGGTAAGCTCCCCCTCACTGGCAGTCTTACAGCAGCAGCTGGATGAACCCTTGTCATGGATGCTCCAGGCTGATCCCACATTGAAGGATGGACTTCCAACTCTATGGTTCTATTATTGTTGTTCAGGGCTAGGTCTTTCAAGTGGCACATGGCTTTGTTCCTTGACAATCACACTCGTTTTTAGTATATTGTTCAGCAATTTTCAGATCCAGCTCTGCGGAATAGTTTGTATGCCTTATACAGCTTTTTTAATGCATTGTTCTCTAACTCTGGGCAAAGGGAGCTTTGACTCTCCAAAGCTTGCACCCTGGAAATTTTGTTGGGTCTTTTAAAGTGCTGCCGGACTTGAATCTTGCTGTTCCGCTGCAGACAGACATGGCTACCCATCTGATACGTCCCCAACTCTATAATCCAGTTTTATGTAGTTCTTATGCACTGTTTTAATCATGTAATCCGCCTTGAGTCTCAAGAAGAAAGGCAAACTGTAATAAAATTGCAACCTGGTTCCTGTGTCGCCCAATGTGTTGGAACGGAATTCGTTTTGCAAGAGGAATGCATTGAAAGAATCCCACAATTGGGTGGATTGGAGAAGCTGCACTTAGTTCACCACAAAGTTTTTGCAAGCAAGAGCCAGTTGTTTAAATGAACTCAAGGGAGACTGTTGCACGTTCCTGATCACTGCCTTTATATAACATGATTGTTTAGCGATAGCCAGATTCGAATCCAGTCGCACCTTAGAGAGCAACAAGATTTTCAGGGCATAAGCGTCCTAAAGGAGCTCCGACTCTTGAAAGTTTATACTCCAAGAATCTTGTTGGTCTCTATGGTGCTACGGGAGTCGAATCTAGCTATTCTACTGGAGACAAACTACCCACCCAAAACGGTACTCTCAGCATTCCACAGTTAAGAAGGGGACATCTGCCCATCAGTCTCTGATTTTGATATATTTATTTCCTTCACTATGTTTCCCCCCCAGAATTAAACCCAAACAAATGGAGACTGATGGCCAAATAAACTAAGCTTGTTATTCCAGTTTGGTCCTTGCATCTGTTAAACATCTTCATTATGCTGTATGCTAATTTGCTGCTCACCCTCTACCCATATGTATGGACTGGAGCACACGAAAGCTTATACCTTGAATAAAACTTTGCTGATCTTAAAGGGGCCACTGGACTTGAACTTGGTTCTAAAATTAATTCATCTTGCAAGCTCTGTTCCTGATTTAGATGCAGAGAGAGAACCTACGTGGCTATAGTTTGTATTAGCACTTCAGAGAATCCAACCCTACCCTCTGCTTCTCTGAAAGGTGAAAAATCTCTGCATGCTGACTGGACTCTTATGCCCCTAGCACTACCAGAAAACCCTGCGTTTGGAAACAGAGACATTCTCTCTGTACTAGGGCTTCTCTGCAAGGCAACTTCTGTCCTCCCACTGATTCTACAGCCATTATGTCCACGGACGGCATCTGTAGGGTCCAACCCACAGATTCAGAAGCATGTGAGTTTTCATAATGAAACACCAGACTGCTGGGCAGCTAGACTGATTTTGTTATTAGTATCTCACGCTTCTGCCAAAGAGAGCACATATATTTCCAGTGGGGTGAATGTTCATTGTTCTGATGCCCGTCCCCGTGGCTTCCCCTCCCCCCAGCAAGTCACAGCTGACTAATGGTGAGACCCCCCCCCAGAGTTTTCAAGGTTAAGAGATGCTCAGGGGTAGTCTGCCGTTGCCTGCCTCTATGTCATGAATCCGAGGTATTCCTTGGAGGTCTCCCCTCCAAATACTAGCCAAGGCGGACTCTGCTTAGCTTCCAAGATCGGAGGAGATCGGGCTAGCCTGCAGGGCTCCCTGTGGCTATCAGAAGCTTAATTATGCCAGATATGTATATTGACTTATTTGCTTAATTCACAGCAGGCAGCAAATTTAGAGTCTAGAGGTTCTTGAGGCAGACTTATTTTTAGCCTGAGTACTGGCTACTGTACGAGGGGGTATGTCAGACTAGATCAATTGCTTCCTAGGCCGTTCTGGCAATGCCATGGGTGCACCCTTTTTGACTTGAGGGCACAGACAGATTTTTTTTTAATGCTGATGCAGCTGCTTTATGCATTCCCCTGTCCTGAAAACCTGCCAGTACAGGAGCAGCTAATCAGAAGTAATGGCAGGGAAAGAAACTTTAAAAAAAAATTAAAAACTGGTATGTTGTATAGTTTCAGCATTCATTTTCTTCTAGTACACTCTAATCCCACCCTTCCTCCAAGGAACTCAGGGAAGCGCGCGCACACACACACACACACTCCTGCCTTCCCCCCCTTTTTACCCTCACAACAACCCTGTGAGGTAGGTGAAGCTTGAAGTACGTGATCAGCCCAGGTTCAGCTAGTTTGGTGTAGTGGTTAAGAGCATGGACTCTAATTTGATTCACCACCCCTCCACATGCAGCTGCTGGGTGACCTTGGGTCAGGCACAAGTTCTCTCAGAGCTGTTCTCTCATGAGCAGTTCTGTCAGAGCTCTCTCAGCCCCACCTACCTCACAGGGTGTCTGCTGTGGGGAGAGGAAGGGAAGGAAGCCGCTCTGAGACTTCGAGTGAAGGGCAGGGTATAAATCCAATCTCCTCCTTCATTCATTTATTTATTTAATTTATATCCCACCTTTCTCCCCAGTGGGGACCCAAAGTGACTTTTCTTCTCTCCTCCATTTTATCCTCACAACAACCCCATGAGGTAGGTTAGACTGAGAGTGTGTGACTGGCCCAGGGTCAGCTTCCATGCCACAAGTGGGGATTCAAACCTGCGTCTTCTAGATACTACTCCAACACTTGCAACGACTAAACCACTATGTTGGGCAGCGTGGAGATTTAAACTTAGGTCTCTGGCCCTAGTCCGATGCTCTAACACACTGGCTGTCCAGAGGGCTAGAAGAACAATTGCTAGCAATGTTCAGCACTGCAGCATACTTGTTGTGAGTGTACCAGACTCCCTCCCTGCAGAGGAGTTCTTACTGTTTTGGAACACATTAGGACACTTTTCCCATCATCACATAGTAATAAAGGCTTGAACTATTTGTTTCCTAGTAACATCCCATATATAAAAAGAAGCTATGCCTATACCTCAGAATCCAACCTATGTATTTCATTTTTAAAACACTGATATACACTTTGACTGCTAAGGGTAAGCCAAGCCGCCGCCCCCTCCAAACCCACACATCACCTAACTGATTCTTAACACTCTTCAGCAACAAACCCTGTGCCTTTTGTATTTTCTTATTATGCATTTTATTATCATTTTATGTATATTGTATGTTGTACACTGCCCTGAGTCCTGCTTGCAGGATATGGAGGGTATATAAATTGAATAAACTAAACAAATGCATCTAGGATATTTCTTTTAAATGGTTTCACACACACAGGTATATCAAAGAAGAAAGGGGACAAGTTTGGTATGAAGGCAACATTTGGGGGACAACGAACTCACAATTACCTATTCTCTAGCCCTGGCGTATATTATTAACGGTAAGAGGAGAAGGAAGAGCCAAAAACCAGAAGAAGCTTGGTTCCGACATACCATAACCACAAGTCAGAACAGAGCTACATACAAAGCAGTTGGGGGCAGGGGGAACACACCAGACCCTACCGAACTTCTCAAACAGAACTATGCAATGGAGGAACTGCTCAAAGCTGCATTTTAACCTACCAGTCTTGTCAGGAAGATTAAGACCAGTGAGATCAGGTAAAGCAGCTCATTTACAGAAAGATTTTAGAGTCCCCACATGTCATTCATTCCACTAAATTTACTACCGCTACAGTAACGGCCCCTTTGTTGGGATCCAAAACGTTTTAGGCTGTTGCTGAGTAGGCTAAGCCAAGACCCAAACGGCCACTTTGCATGTACCCAAAGACTAGCCCAATGGAAATCTGGTATTTCTCCCCATGTACCCCACCTTAAATAGAAGATTCTCCTCTCCCCCAGATTACAGCAGGACCCCTTTTGACAGACCCCCATTTCAAGAGTGAAACACAAGTCTAACTAGGTGTAGAGCAAGGGTCCTGAGTGTAGTGACTATGGGCACCAGGGGGCCCGCTCACCCCTTTTCTAGTGCCTGCCAAGAGTTTTTTAGGAAGTGGGTGGGGCCAGGTAGGGTTTATGCCCAGCAGCGCTTCTGATTGACTATCAGAGTTTTGATTGGTTGTGCAGATGTTTCTTAAATGTTGTTTTGGCAGCAGCTGCCAACACAGCACATGGATCTACACTGTGTTACTGAAGTCAAGCTGCAGCAATAATTTTGTGGTTGGCTTCTCCTCCTGTGGCTACCATTCTGTGGCAGCCATTTTGTTGCTACGACCACCAAGCTGTGTCAGAATTCCAAATGGGCCTGCAGGCTCAAAAAGGTTGGGAAAAGGTGCTGGGTTGCTGAAGGTCACTCTGAGACAAAGGCGCTAGTGGAAGATTCTGTCACTCTTCCTCACAGGGGTGTATGGTTAAAATGGGTCTTGTTGGGGGAAAGGGGTGTTCAACCTTTTCCTCCTATGCCTTTTGCAAACTGAAACACACACACACCCTACTGCTATTAGGTCTGTGTAAGGAAAAATGGGTACTGCTCCTTTCTCTTGTTTCTCCCACCCACAAGCAGATACAGTCTTCCAAAGTCTCCACACCGCATTCAACATTCTAGCCAGAGGGAGAATTCAGACATTTATAGCCCACTTTTCTCCCCGGTGGAGACCCAGCACTGCTCTCCCCCCTTCTCCATATTTTCCTCACAACTATCCTGTGAGACAGACTCATCTGAGAGAGTGAATAACAAGATCGCCCTTGGCAGAGCGAGCATTCAAACAGATCTCCCAGGTCCTAGACGAACACTCTATAATCACTGTGGGTATCTCTGCAATGAGATATGACATTTCAGGCCCAGGAGAACCTCACATGTTTCTTTAGGAATTTTCCTTCTCGCCCCATCCGAGTTCTACCATCTCCTTCCCTGTTGTTCAGTTAGGGGTAAGTCTGAACTTTGGGAAGGGATTAGGAGCACGAGAAAGTCACAAATTCCAGGAACGGCCTGCGTAAGAACAAAATCAATATCCTTTTTCCTGTGTCTTTTCAAATTTGCACACTCCTTTACAGAAATGGCACGTCTCCTCTTTTCCATTTCTTGCTATCAGAAGGGGCCTCAGATCCCGGGGAGCCTCTTTAATGATACAGGAAAGAGCTACAGCCACCACAGGGGAGCGAGAATCAGCTAATATCCGTTCTTTTCCCTGCTAATGTAGCACCAGGGGAAGCATGAGCCTGCCCAAGGATGCACTCTCCGAAGCGCAAGCCTTCTTTCCAGATTTATTAATCCTGAAGAGACAGATCTTTGGGTTCGTAACCTTCTATTCCCTCCCCACTCTATCAGCACTTCACCTCATAAGCATACATACGCGGGGAAGGGAAAACCCTGTTCCTAACAGTCTTTAACCCCTTCCCTCCAACTGTACAGACAAAAAAAAAAAAAATAGCAGGATGCCATTTTTTAATTAATTTGTGTTAACTGACCTTGAGTGTGCAGTTGAATCAGCAGAGGAAAGCAGGCTGTATATTTTGCTGAACTCCAAGCGCAGCCATTAAGATGCTGGAGTTCTGCTGATAACACACCATTCTTGTTGTGCTACTGCTTTCTTTTCCAAAAGAGTCAGGATCCAAGTCGCTGGGATATGAGGCTGCTTCTGATTATTACAGCCACACAAAGATATGGATTTACCTGCGTGTAACGAGTGACAAATCACCTCCAAGCAGAAAAGCTTTTGCAAAAGAGGAAGAGGCAGACAACTTCGGCTTAGAGAGCCTTAGGCTCTCTAGTATACTTTTTTTTTCTTACTTTCTCTTCCCCTCCCAAGGAATTCAAGATGGTGAATATAAGAAGTTCCCAACGTGGTGCTCTTCGGCACTTTTCCTAGTGTTGCCAGCCTCCAGGTGGTGGCTGGAGATCTCCTGGGATTATAACTGATCTCTAGGCAACAGAGATCAGTTGACCAGGAGAAAATGGCTGCTTTGGGAGCAGTGTTCCCTCTAAGCTGAGTTAGTGTGAGCTAGCTCACAGTTTTTTAGCCTCTGGCGCGCACATTTTTGTCTTAGCTCAGGAAGGATGGCTCCAGAGCAAACTAATTCCTGCAGCAGCCAAATCGTTGGTTCACAACTTTAATGCCAGGAGCTCACAAAAAAGAATTTTTGCTCACAAGACTCCACAGCTTAGAGGGCACATTGTTTGGGAGGTAGACTCTATGGCATTACACCCCATTACACTCTATGGCATTACACCCTCCCCTCCCCCAATCCCAGCATCCTCAGGCTCCGCCCTCAAAATCTCCAGGTATTTCCCAACCTGGAGCTGGCAACCCTAACCTTTCCTTGCTCCTGCGAAGTGTTTTTGGCAAGTGGGAGGGACCAAATGAGGCTTTTGCCCAGCAGGGCTCCTGACTGGCTGTACAAATTTTTAGAACCCATGGTTTGATAGCAGCCACCACCACAGTACAAGGATCTTCACAAGGTGATTGAAGGAAAGCTTGTGTATCTGCAAGAAAATAATTTTTAAATAATATGTTTGTTTAAAGAGGCATTGTGTTAAATAGTTCTGCCTGAAATGCTGAAGAGTTAATATTAGAATCACCTCACTCCCTGACATTTTGTGGTTGGCTCAGCCTCCTTTGGCAGCCATTTTGTAGGTTGCCCCGCTTCCTGTGGCAGCCATTTTGTGGGTGCGCCCACCACTGTGTTAGAATTCCAAAGGGGCCCAACATAAAGTTGCCAGTCTGCAGGTCCTAGTGGGGGGGTTCCCCTGCTTTTCCAGGGTTCTGCCCGCCGCCAACCAGCTGGTCAGTGGGGGGAACCCTGCCCCCAGACACTTCCAGGTGCAACATCCCCAAGGCGATAACATCACCCAGAAGTGACAGTATCACATTGTGGATGTTGCATGTGACGCTTTGGTTTGAGGACAAAATTCTATGGTAAATTTGAGTGATCCTGGGTGATGTCATCGTATTGGTAATGTCCTGAAACACACACACCCAATACTCCTGCCGGCGTGGCGAAGGGACCTGGCAACCCTAGGCCCAGAGCGTCAAAAATGTTGAGGACCCCCAGTGTACATGGTTCACACAACAACCCTGTGATGCAGTTTAGGCTAAGAAAGCGCAAATGGCCCACAGACACTTGGGGCTAGCTTCACTGAGGGGGTGAGAAGAGTAAATATTAACACAGTGCCACCCTGAACAAAGTTATACCCTTCTAAATCCATTGATTTCAATAGGCTTAGAAGGGTGTAACTTTGCTTAAGCTGGCAATGTTAAACATAGGTCAGGGTACCTAAGAGACTGCCAGGTGCATACAAAAGTGTACCGCACACACAGGTTACCATTCAGAATCTAGTTTCCTACCTCCCATCCCACTAAAGGCCATGCAAGTCATCACCAGAAACAGGACCTTTCTACAGCTGGCTCCCTAGTTATGGAACTTCTTGCCATGAGAGTTTCAGTTGGCCCCTTCTCTCCTGAGATCCAATGTGGTACGGGGGTTACAGGATCAGACTATAAATATATAAATAATGGGGTGATGCAGAACACATGATACTGGCTCAGGGGAAACAACAAAGCACATTTATTTAAGCGGAAGAAGAGACAGTTTGGTGTAGTGGTTAGGAGTGCGGACTCTAATCTTGAGAACCAGCTTTGATTCCCCAGTCCTCCACATGCAGCTTGCTGGTGTCACCTTCGGTCAGTTACAAGTTCTTTCAGAGCTGTTCTCTCACGAGCAGTTCTCGGAAGAGCTCTCTCATCCCCACCTCCCTCACAGGGTGTCTGTTGTGGAGAGGGGAAGGGAAAGGCGACTGTAAACCGCTCTGAGACGCCTTTGGGTAGTGAAGGGCAGAGTATAAATCCAATCTCTTCTTCTACATTTATTTAAGACATTTTTATGTTGGCTTTCCACTCAAGTTAGAGTCCCCAAGCAGTAAACAATAAAAAAAATATTACAAGATTATTAAAGCAGCCATTTCCTCCAAGTGGAATAAGTGTTTTATGTAAACAAGCTGTCTATGTGGCCTGGAGATCAGCTGTAATTCCAAGAGGTCTCCAGCCCCCGGCTGGAGGTTTGCAACCCTACTCACTGCTACGGCTCTGGTACCTTTCAAAAACCCATGTGCCAGTTTTGAATTTTAGAAAGAAGGGAGATCTGATCAGGGATCACCCTGCTCGTGTGTCCTCCTCGATGGCAGAAGTTTCCAGCACCACTTTTAACTTCATCAGCACCCAGAGTCACATCGCAGGACTATGAATCCCTCCCATGAAAAAACGACAAAGGTGTGACTGCATCATGACTCCCCCACGTCTGCAGACGAAATGTGACTCAAGTGTGACGGGCGCTGTTCCTCTTTGGAGTGGTATCCTGTAGCTGCTGAGCTAACTTTGGCCTCCCTGCCTTGCATGCCTGCAGGCTGCCACCTCCGTGGTATCAGATGATACTCTTTTCTCCCTTGCGCAAGCAAAAAGCGGGCTGCCTTGCACGGGTTTGGAGAAGCAGGAGGCAAACAGAAAAATCAAAAGCAGGGAGCACAAAGGGAGCAAGGTGCAGGAATTTGAAAGAGACTTCAAATAAAACCTCTAGCTGAATTCTCACTTCTCACATCATACAACATTGTGGTTTAATCACTCTGGTTAGTTGTGATAGATACGAATGCAAACTTTTCAAAACACCAGAGTTTGCTAGCTGACAAATGTGAAGCGGGGACTTCGATCCTGGTGGCGCAGACTACCCCGTGTTGCTCATGGAGACTCAGCATGCCCCAGAAGCAGTATTTTTGGAGGTATCTCAAGCTGCCACAGAAGGGGAAAGTTATGCTTCTTTGTATTAAAGCCCTTCTGAACATAGATATTTTAGATGGGATTCAACTAGAGCGACCATTTCCCCAACGGGGGCGGGGGGTTGCCCGCTTTCAGGCCCCCAGATCCACCAGTCCCAATCTGGCCGGTGGGAGAACCCCTCCCCCAAAACACCCTGTCTGCAGCAATGTGCCTGGCACAATGACGTTGCCCGGAAGTGATGTCAACGCACAGGGCACGTTGCGGGGGGGGGGGGGGCCGCCCCTGGGGGGGGGGGGGGGGACAGTCCATTGTTTAAGGAAAAACCATAGAGTTTTTCCTTAAACAATAGAGCATCCCCCGCAACATGCCCTGTGCAATGACGTCACTTCTAGGTGACATCTTCACGGTGCACACACTTTGTGCACAGACCGAAGAACTCCAGGATGAGGACTGGGACACGGACACACTATCGACGGCCAGGTAAGACCTGGCAACCCTAGATTCAACCCAGATTGCTTAACTAGGTCATTAACCATACTTTGTCAAAACTGGGGTTTATTGTGATGTTTGAATTCAAACACTATCAAGAGCAAGCAACACCACTCTGTGGCTCCTTGACCACAGAGATGGGCAAGCCTAGAAAGGACTCCCTTCCTGGTGCATGAGGCAAAAAAAAATATTGTGCTATCGGCTTTGTTATTTACATCCAGTAGACCAACCAAAGCGTGTTGTGCAAACCACAGATTGTTTCAGGCGGTAGCCGTGTTGGTCTGCCAAGAGGGGGGACAAAATTCCCAGGGCCCAAGACAGCTGGAGGGCCCCTGAAACCAGCATCATGGTGCTTTCAGAATGCATCCCACTTGTTTTACTTCTGATGCAGTTCAGCACTGTAGCCACTAAGGGTGCAGGAAGGCAGAGCACAGTAAGCAGCAAGCAGAAGCTCTGTTCTGGCTCATTTGTGGCGTTCTGCGAAGTTTACTCCTAGGGAGCAAACACTTGTATATCCTGCTAAATCCATCAACCAAGGCAGCACCAGAGCAAGGCAAGACCAACAAGTACAGCTCATTGCAGCGACAGTCATTGCTGGGCTGCAGCCTCTTAACAAGGCTGCTGTTCCCAGGAGTCCGCGTCCCTTTTCCTCTCCTCCTACACGGCTCCAGAGTTTTGTCTCCTCAGCCAGCTCTCTCCTGTTAGTGTGTTTCAGAAAATAAAACCACCTTTCCACTTTTCCTTAATTTCTCTTCCTCTTTTCCACACTTTTCTCCTCCATTTTACTGTTTTCCTTCATTTCTCTCTCCCCCTTCTAATCCTACCCCCATTTGTCAGGTCTTGGTTTCAACTGCTTCTCATCCCTCCTTGGCAACTTGGAATGTACTTAACAGCAGCAAACCCTCGTTAATATTATGAACAGATGCGAGGGGGGGAGTTAATATTTCCCCATGATCCATCAAGCTAGTAAAAGAATGCCCCCCCCCTTCACATGCATGGTAAGAGAATATTTATCTGCTTTAGTGGTTATACATGTGGAACACAAGTTAGGGGGAAAAAACCCTTAATTAGATTTAATTACATTTTAAACAGTGTTCAAACAGTGGGTTGTGGTTGTATTGGTGGGACGTCTAATATCCCTTTGTAAATGCTGTTTTGCCGCTGTCGATAGTAAGCTTCATCTTATATATGACAAACGACAACTTTTTAGAAAAGATTTCAGAAAAATCCATCCCAGTGGTTCTTACCCAACACCACTACTAGAGTTGGCGGGTCCTCTCCTTGCTCCGGTGGGGGGGATTTGGAGGGCACTCCCTGGATGGGCATGGAGGGTCTTTAAAGAGTCTTTTTACAAGCAGAGCCTGCACCCGCAACCTCCCCCTCCCTCCCTCCCTCCCTCCTGCTGGATTTAAAAGGCCGTCCGGCTGATCAGTGGGCCATGTGGTCCCCGCCAACCAGCTGAAGCCCTTTAATTCAGGCAGGAGGGGAGGGAGAGGAGTGGCTGGGCAGGTGGTCATTCTCAAGGGGTGGGGCTGGGGGTGGGGCTTCCCCACCTACCCACTCAGCAAGGGCAGATTGAAGCCCCAGCTAGGCCAGGGGGCTAGCAAACCTAACAACTACATAATCAATTTGTCCCAGCTTCTGTGCTAGGGAAAAGAATACGGGTAAGCAAATAGACTTCTTATTGACTTACTTACTACATTTATTGTGACACGAAGTTTCGGTTTTTGTGATACGAAGTTTAGGTTAACTACAGCCCACTTCATCCTATATTGGTACACATGGGTACAACATTGGGCACATGGTTTGGATCAGGGTCATACAGGAGGCCCAGGTGGAATCTTCGTCCAGGGGCCCATGGTGCCTCTCAGTAGTCCTGGAGCTAGATTTGAGTCCAGTAGCACCTCAGAGACCAACCAAATTTTGGGAGCATAAGCTTTTGAGAGTCAAAGCTCCCTTCACCAGATACCTCTGGTACTCTTCTTTTTCATAAAACGGTATATGTTGGCCTATGTCTGGTGTCTAATATTCAAACAGTTCATTATGGTGTGGATGAACAGAATGGGAGACAACCTTGGCAGTTTCTAGGCTGAAGAAACATGAGAAAATTGCAGGATCTGGAAGCTGGAGCTGGAAGCCTGAGAGAACCTGTGCTTTCAAGCTTCTTTTCAAAAGCAGGGTTTCTAGTCCTCATTGTTCTACGTTGTGTTATCACACCCAACTATACCTATCCATTTTAAAATTCCACTCTCCCTCCAAAAAGATCAGACTGGCATACATAATTTCTCTTTGCCTGTCTTATGTCCACAACAACACTGTGAGGGAGGCTAAGATGCACGCTTTATACCTCTGCGTAAATTTGGACCACATCAAAGCCAAAAGAGCAAGCAAAGGTAATACCACACCTTCATTTGAAGGAGAAAGAAGGTACAGAGCCACAAGGCTTACATGGATAACAGCAAGGGAGAGGCTTTAGCCCTGTAGGAGAGCCAGTTTGGTGTAGTGGTTAAGTGTGTGGTGTAGTGGTTAAGTCTGGGAGAACCGGGTTCTCCTCCACTTGCACCTGTTGATGTGACCTTGGGTTGTTCCTGAAAGAGCAGTTTCTGTCAGAGTTCTCTCAGCCCCCCCCCCCCACCTCACAGGGTGTCTGTTGTGGGGAGGGGAAGGGAGAGGAGTTTGTAAGCCGCTCTGAGACACCTTTGGGTAGTGAAGGGCGGGGTATAAATCCAATCTCCTCTTCTTCTTCTAAATACAAAACTGTGCCTTCCCACGTTCTCCTATTCTCCTCTTCAAAAGAAAAACACCCACAAAAAAAGTGGTAGAAGAGATATTCTGGGCTGGTTGAAATCCTTCTATATTTTGTTCATGGCTCTGAAGTGAAGGAATCATGAATACTGGCAACCATTTTCCTCATACCTTTAAAATCTGATGACACCCTGACCGAACCCTTACACACACACACACTAAATTTTAAAGCTTTCCCCCTTACTAGGATGCTTCAGGATTACGTAGAATCTATTGATTAATAGTGCCCTGCAGGGGGACCCGAAAAGTGCACACGACCTCATTAAAACCAGACCTCCACTGCTTCCACACATTCAGACGGCGCCTCATCAAGCAGTGAGCAACCAGCCCCTCTGATTCCCTGGGGTGTCTCTACCAACCACTGATTTTTTTTCTCAAGCTCCTCAACCATTTTACCAGAGGCCCTTTGAGGTGGGGTGAAAAATAAAGCCCTTCCTGTCCTTCAGAGTCAACAAGGGGCCCTGCAGTGACTTGCTTCAGAAAGAGGCATCATTATGCATGTCGCCCAGGAAGATGTTCAAGCATAACCCAGCCAGGGAACTGGAAAGTTTTACCACCATGTGGAGCAGCACGAGCAATTACCAAAAGGCCAGCACACGCATAACTTACATATCACAAGCCTCCCTTGAGCACTCTGTTCCCTAGGAAAGTGTGGAAACTCATTTGCAGAGGCGGCTGCAGTATAAAAAGTACACCCCTTGCCGCAGAGAAAGAATACAGGGAAACAGACCTAAACTTATTTTAATAAAAATTTAAAAAAACTTTATTCTGCAAAGTGACTTACGGCTACTGAGTAGACAGGCCACTAGTCAAGAGAACAAAGAGAAGTCACAGGATCAAAACCAACCTCTGCCATGAACTCATTTGGCAGATTTGTTTTTAATTTTTTTCACAATTATAAATATGTTACAATGTTAGTAGTAGCACAAGAAAAAAAAATAAGACACAAAACATAATCTGCTAATTTCAGGAACAATCATAAATCATCATACCACACACCTCTATACCATTAGGTAGAGTCTAGCAAGCCACTCATTCTCTTCTTTCTCTCGCAACCCCAGCCCCCTCTCCAAATTGGCAGTATTACCAGCTTATTTATTAAAGCACACTTTTTCTTTTCTGCAAGGAAATTTTGTATGAAATGCTTTGGCACACTCAAAAGTGTTAACCATAATCATCTCCAAGGAATGTCGCAGGGGACATAGTGTGCACAGAATACAGGTTCTGTATCATTTTTGTTACAGAAAGTTTGTGGCAGCTGACATTTGGGGGGGGGGCGATCCTGTCAGGCAGTCCTCGATCCAGGAACTCTATGGGCCAGGATCCCATTGTCTTTAAAAACTGCTGCACAACTCCAGAACGTTCTTTAGGTCTCCCCCTCCCATGCCACCAGAGTACCACAATGCTCACCTCTTATTTATATGGGGCACAGTGCTTGGCAGAGTACGAGAAAAGTGACCCTGATCCCAATTTTAGTATGTATACTATGTATGTATGTGTGTATACATATAACACACACATATATGTGTGTATATATGTGTGTATATGTATGTATGTGTAGATAGATAGACAGACAGACAGATAGATAGATGATAGACAGACAGACAGACAGACCGACAGCTTTTCTAACAAGCTCCCAAACAGGAGCTTGCAATCTAACATTTAAAACAACAAAGAGAGAAGTGGAGATGAACAGGGGAAGCGTAAATGTTCATTTCAGATACACGTGCTGAGTTTCAGTAGGAGAGGGGGAGTGAACAGTTACCTGTGAGGGATCTTTAGACAAGGTGTAGTAGTCACTGCCTCAGCTGCCCTCCAGGGACATCATCCCCCAGACAGCATTGCAGAGGGAGATGAGCAAACTATACTGATCGAAGCCACGTGGCTGGAAGAACTAGTCTACAAATTCAATGAATCAAGTCCCAGCACAGGTCAACATTTTACAATTAACGAACCACACAACATCAACATTCAGAGAGAGCTCAATGTAACAGCCGGTATAAGACAGTCCATTTGCAAAACTGAAACTGCATAACATTACTGTTAAATAACGTTACTGTTAATCAACATGTTGATTAATAATCCACAAAGTTTCCACAACACCAGTTGTTGTGAGTCCTTTTAAGCAACACACACAAGGTAGGGTTGCCCATCTCAAACTGGGGATGGGAGTTCTCCTGGAATTGCAGCTAATCTCCAGAGTACACAGATCAGTTTCCTTCAGTTTCAGAAGGTGGACTCCATGCCACACCATAGAGGACTCTAGGAAAAATAAATAGACGTCCCACAAAGATATCACACCCCTAGTAAACTCCCTGTCCAAAAGCCTTGCCCCCAAGTCTCCAGAACATGAGGTCTCACAATACGTAATAAATTCACACAGTAGCATCCTACACAATAGTTTTAGTGCACTGGCACAACTGTGTATCTGGCTCACAGCTAGATTACCAGCAACCGTCATTTCCCTTTCCGTAAAAAGGTTTCTATGAAGCCTTTCAGTCCCACTCCTGTTCCCAGCCATTCCCTTCACTTACTATTTGTTCTACCATCCTATCTACCCCTCCAACAAATGTCAATGTAAAGTTTTTCTTTTTTGGAGAGCCATAATTAATTCTGCTCTGAGCCTCAAGCTGAACACTCCTGGGCTTGCAGCCCTGACCTGGATAGCCCAGGCTAGCCTGATCTCATCAGATCTTGGAAGCTAAGCAGGATTGGCCATGGCTAGTACTTGGAAGGGCGACCTTCTAGACAGAGGCAGACAGTGGCAAACCACCTTTTAAATGTCTCTTGCCTTAAAAACAAGTCTAGCTCGCAACCTAGTGGTACATAATGCTAAAAAAGAGCTAGAACTTCTGGCTGCCAGACATCTTAGGATCTCCTAGCTATACTAAACACACTGCCATACGATAATTATTATTCTTGGACTTGCAATGCTGTTGTGGGTATAATCAACATGAAGATTATCATTTATCGAGCAGGGCATTTATCCCAGGGCTAAAATACAAAATGGTAGTATTCACATGCAAACAGAGACACAATCTAGGAAGACAAAGCGTCCTCTCCCACAACCTCCAATGCCCTCCCGAATTCTTTCCTCTAGGCCGATTTGTCTTTTCTCCACCCAGAGTGCCACTGGTACAAAAAACCATGTTTTATTTAAAACGTCAAAGCATACTTGCAATATATTTCGGTCTGCTTTTTAAAATGAGCAGGCACATCTCCAAGGTTGAGAGCCAATGCCTACTTGCTTAGATTGGGCTTGCAAACTCAAAGAGATACCCCCGACTTCCCTTTCAAGTCATCAGCATGTCACAAATGGACAGTAAAATACACACAGGAAGGCAGGCTAACAGAAGTGTCTGAGAGCTGTACCAGTGTTATTGTGGTGGAACAGGCCCATTCTGGACTGCAGGCCCTATTCTGCCCTGCCCTCCTTAGGTGTTTCTCTACACCTGGCGGGGCTTTTCTTTCACTCTCAGGGTAGCCCGCCGCCACCACCTGACCTGTTGCCAGAATTACCCACTGGGAGGGTCAGGACTCCCAGCTTCCCTTCCAAGTTCTGAGGCCTTGCCTCTGTGTCTCCTGCTGCCCAGCGCCTGGTCACCACGGGGACAATTTACTGCCTTGTCTGCCCCTGGAGGAATAGCCGCTTGCGAACTGGCTGCCTTCCCCTTGGTGCTCCTTTTAAAATAGTTTGTCCAAGATGGTGGAAGCCTATGTGGTACAGCATCCAAAGTTTTATGAAGTATTCATTAAAAAGAAAATGTTTATAAGCATACATTTAGCACAGCACCCAAACTGAGCAAGGAAATAGTTAAAACATAAATCCTTTCTCTATACATGCCCTATCAGATGTTAAAATAGGACAGCCCCCCCCTTTTTAGGATGTTACAGATCCCTATAAAATTTCCACTACCTTGAAACGTGCTCCAGCTGTTGAGGCGAGCACAAGGCCAAAATGGCTGCCTTTCCAGAGATGAGGTCTGTGTCTCCTCATGGACGCAGCATCCAAGGAAAAAGAGCCCTCCTTTCTTGGCAAAGAGTTTTTTTATCATATCTGGTTCTCCACCCACTGACCAGGTCAGAGAAGCATTTCCTGCTGCTTCTTCCTGGGGATTATCTAGGATTCTATCCCTCCAAATCTCTGTTCCTTGCTAGGGGAGGGGAAGCGCTTGCCCCATTCATTCTCTCTCCTGCTAAATCTATTTAGCATTTGTAGGAAGGTGAGCTCAGGTGAGCCTGAAAAGCCATTGACAGACTTCCTCCTTCCCAGCCTGTTCTCTGCTCAGAGGAAAAAAACCTGTTAAAACGCGAAGTGGAGGCTTTCCTCATCTCAAACCTCCAAGGAGAAAAACTGCATTTCTTCACAGTTACACTAATTTGTAAGGCTACCTTAACCAGCTACAAAATGGTATTGACCATTTTGTATAATACCATCAAGTCACAACCAAGTTATGGTGATCCCACAGGGTTTTCAAGGCAAGAGGCAGTCAAAGGTGGTCTGCCACTGCCTGTTTCTTGGTCAGTCTTTGCCAGTTCAGACCCCATCAATGTGTATTTATAGGAAGGATTTTGGGTGGAAAGGTGGCAATGAAATGTTTTAAAGAAATTAATGATCAGCTCATATCTAGACAAATTTACATGTCCCAAGGGGTACAAAAAAGTATTTACTTCTCATTGAGAATCAAGGCGGGTTACAAAATTGGACAACTGTGCAATAAAATTAGTATAAGACGTACATAAACAAAGCAAGAACTTGCACCACTAGAATGATAAGACAATGCAAGAAAAAAAAGATAATCCATATAACAAATGGTAATGAGAAAACTACAACCTTTTACGAAAGCACCCTCCTGAACCATTCCGTTCTTCGCTACCATGAGTCCCATATGCAAGTTACTCTGCCTTCTCTGCATTACTATCACAAGGCGCCTGAAGGATCAGTGAACTGCAATGTGGAAACTGCAAGCTGAGCTGTGAGCTAAGTGCACTGCAAACTCATCATAAAACCACCCATCACATGGCAGCTACGGCCACAGACCCATTTGAAGTAGAAGAAGAGATTGGATTTATACCCCACCCTTCACTCAGAGTCTCAGAGCGGCTTACAAACTCCTTTCCCTCCCCCTCCCCACAACAGACACCCTGTGAGGTGGGTGGGGCTGAGAGAGGTCTTTCCAGAACTGTCCTTGAGAGGACATCCCTGACAGAACTATAGCTTGCCCAAGGTCATCCAGCAGCTGCAAGTGGAGGAGTGAGGAACCAAATCCGGTTCTCCCAGATTCGAGTCCACGCACTTCACCACGACACCAAACTACACCATGCACTTAATCACTACACAAAACACAGGTTCATTTAAAAAAACAACAACACCAATATGGCTGTGAGAATGGTGTTTGGAAGACTGGACTGTCCCATTTGCTACTCACAGGGTTTTCCTGCATCTCGTTGTCATCTCCTCCTCCCCCCTCTACAGGCCTTTGACAAATTACAGCTAAGCCAGGGAGCTTTGTTCTTTTCTGCTATTCAGCTTGCCTGGATCAGACACGCTCACTTCTGGAGGAGAGTGAAGATTGATATTTCAGCATCCGCTTTGAAGGGGGGGGGGAATACTTGGGAAGTCTTTAACAGATTCTTAAGAATATTGGAAATAGAACGTGTACACATTCCAGGAAGTGGAAGGGGCGGGCTGAGAGGGTTAAGAAATTGCACCTTCTAGAAGCAATTGCGCCTTTTCTGTGCTGAAGCTTTTGTGCATTCGCTGCCAACAGATGTTAGATTTCAAAAGCCACTTCTAAAACACTGTTATCACTAGGATCATAATGTTCCAGTGGTCTCGTTGGTTCATGAAAATGCAACTGGAGGTTTTCCGTTACTCCATAATGCACTGTGAATGGGTGACCGTATGAATGAATGTAACATTAAGCAACAGGCAGGCCCCTGCCCCAAGAAACAGGCATCCTAAACTTTGGCAGAGGGAAAACCAACAAAGGGAGGGGAGAAAGACAGAGGCAAAGGGCAAGTATAGAAAGATCTGCAGTACATGTGTATAATAAAATAAAATAAATTCAAGGTCCAAAGAGACCATTACAATCAAGCCGCTAGGCACATCTTCAAGACCGTTTAATATGAAGTCAGCTTCCTATTAACGTTCTCCTTGGTCAAAGTTTACCCATACAATCAAGACTCTTTTGTGCGAGTGTGTGAAATGATGCACAAGCCTCCCATTAACTACAAAATGGCACGTGTGCATTTTAAATCTTTACTTTTCTTGGCAATGGAAGGAGCAATCTTGAAGGAGCTTTTGCACAAATTGTTTACTCGGGTGGAGAGTTAAACACATTCAGACCTATGTCTACAATGTAAACGAAGGCCTGGTACCTTGTAATGGGGATAAGACAGAAGCCGCTTGATAGGAGCGGGAAAGCCGCAGTGTAGTGTCCTTCCAAGATGATAAGAAGAAGAGGAGATTGGATTTATACCCCGCCCTTCACTACCCAAAGGTGTCTCAGAGCGGCGTACAAACTCCTTTCCCTTCCCCTCACCACAACAGACACCCTGTGAAGTAGGTGGGGCTGAGAGAGCTCTGACAGAAACTGCTCTTTATTCAAGAACAGCTCTTATCAGAACTACGGCTTGCCCAAGGTCATCCAGCCAGGTGCAAGCGGAGGAGTGGGGAATCAAACCTGGTTCTCCCAGATTAGAGTCTGCGCACTTAACCACTACACCAAACTGGCTCTCAACCACTACACCAAACTGGATAACAAGATATACCACTTCAAACTAAAGCTAGGAATCGTATTTTTGAGAGCTACTCTAAGTTAAAAAAACCAAAAAGTTTCCTACATGAAGCAAGCACACTAGAAATCAAGGTTTAACCTCACCGGTTCTCAAAGAGGAACATTCAGAAATATGAATCTCCGCCTACCTATAGTGTGAAGGGGTACATCCAGAGATCTACCACCTCTCTGCAATGGGTAGATTAACTCTCTATCCACCCCAGCACAGGGATTACAGTTAGCTATGTTCACCTTAAACAGAATACTCTCCTTGAAAGCTTGAATTCTATACATGGAGACAGTAGCTCCTGGCAAGAAAAATAATTCTACTTTTAACAGTACGTAGGCCGGCCTTCAGGATGATGATCTGACAATTATGTGTTCCCTTTTCTGTACTTAAAAAAGAAAGTCGTGCCAGTCACATTGTTACTCTATTTGGCACTTCAACACTGAAAGACATTTGAACCTGTGTACCTTTTAAGGCAGTCCACATATTTTAGGAATAAAAGGGTTTTTTCCCCCTCTTTCTCTCTTGAAAAAGTGTCAAGAGAGATTTAGGTTTTATGGATTTGCCATTTGAGATCAGCCACAGGGTATATCTGCCTCACAACATAATTTGACTTTGCCTGGAGAGTACAAAATTTGATTTCAGCACATTATACCCATAAGCATCCTAGTCCTTCTGACAACAGAGGAAAAACTGCAAAAACACAGCTAGCAAGTACACTGTAAGGTTACAGGTTACACCTGTCCTAAATCTCCCTCCAGGTTTGGGTGGACCAAAAGGTTCTTGGCTTACAGTTCCTTAAAACAAAATTCCAAACTATGGGAAGAAAACCCATTTTCTCATCTCTCCTTCAGTAGAGATCTGCCACCACCCTGTCTGTGTCCCTCCTGGGGACCCCAGAAGAAGAAAAAGGAGGAGGAGATTGGATTTCTACCTTGCCCTTCACTACCTAAAGGAGTCTCAGAGCAGCTTACAATCCATTTCCCTTCCCCTCCCCACAACAGACATCCTGTGAGGTATGTGGGGCTGAGAGAGCTCTCAAGAACTGGTCTTTCCAGAACAGCTCTGAGAGAACTGTGACTGACCCAAGGTCACACCAGCAGCTGCATGTGGACGAGTGGGGAATCAAACCCAGTTACCCCAGATTAGAGTCCACTCTCCTAATCACTACCCCAAACTGGTGTGTGTGTGTCAGAGAGAGATGTATAAGTAGAGTTGCTAGGTCCTCCCTGGTCACCGGAAAGGGGAGAGGGGGTAGGGGGTAGGGTTGCCAGATCCAGGTTGGGAAACTCCTGGAGATTTGGGGGTGGAGCCTGGGGAGGACAGGAACCTCAGAGGAGCACAATGCCACAGAGTTCACTCTCCAAAGCATTCATTTTCTCCAGGGGAACTGACCTCTTTAGTCTGGAGTTGAGCTGTAATTCCAAGGGATCCCCAGGTCCTGCATGGAGGCTGGCATCCCTAACATACAGAGTTTTCTTTCTCTCCCCCCCCCCTTCCTTTTTCTCTCCTATCAGCAGTTGGCTGGATTCAGTTTGGGTGAACAAGCAGCCAGCTTTGTGGGTAAGATCCTCAAAATCAGTCAAGCCACACTTACAACCGTTAAAGGAATAGATCTTTAAAAACCAAGCATAAATCCTATTAAACACAAATAACAGAAAAGTGTACTGCTATCTACGCCTGTACTACCACAGAGACCTCTACATTCCTCTCCTTTGGAAGGGATGCAAGAAGACAGACTGTCCCCAAAGACTGTCCCCAAGTTTTGACCCAGTCTTCAGGCACCAAGAGCCAATCCAGGCTGACAAGTCTTTTTATCCCTTTTTCCGCAGCCTAGAATGCCTTTTCGGAACCAAACATGCTGGGAGGGGCAGGCTTTCCACCAAAAGCTTTCCAACAAACCAGTGCTGGCCAATCACCCCAAAGTTTAGAGCTCCATGGCAAGACAGTAAAACCGATCCATCCCAATTCTCTGGACAGGATGATCATCTGCCCCCCTAAAACTGTTCCCCTGGAGTCACCTGAGAATTTTAGTTGCCCCATATTTCCTTCGCTCACCAGAGCAGCAACCTTCCCACCACCTAGAACAGGACTGTTCACTGAGATGGACAGGAAAAGATTCCGCCCTCTTTTCTCCCTGTTCAGCAAGGACCAATCAGATTTAAAAGGCTGAAGTGAGAAGGAAAAAAACTGAGGCAGTTGAACGGTCATCAACCAACGGGCAAAGAGGGCAGTTGGGTTTTGATAAGTAGTATTCTG
Source organism: Gekko japonicus (assembly GCF_001447785.1). NCBI lineage: Eukaryota > Metazoa > Chordata > Lepidosauria > Squamata > Gekkonidae > Gekko > Gekko japonicus. The sequence continues at coordinate 1,355,149 of NW_015160838.1, forward strand.
GACTAGGCAGGAAGTCCAGTGGGGGCCGTAGTGATGGATTTTGACAGGCAGTGTTTGGGTGCTGCCCCTGGATAAAAAACAGGGAGCCTGTTCAAGCTGTCCAGCTTCTTTCTTTCTTTCTTTCTTTCTTTATTTATTTATTAAATTTATTTTAAAAAAACCCTCCCCTGAGTACACAAGGCTCAGGGCAGTGAACAACAATAAAAGGCAGAACTGTTGAAAGGACAAATAATGCTATGACTTGGAAGGATAATGAAGGGGCACCTTTAATACCAACCAGGTTTTATTCTAATGTATAAGTGAAAGCTTATCCTATGAATAAAACTTTGTTGGTCTTAAAGATGCCACTGGACTCAAATTTTGTTCTGCTGCTTCAGACCAGCATGGCTACCCCACCTCATTCTTTGATGGATAATGCAACTCCCAGCTCTGGTAACTGTGTCAGCTAGCAAGCTGGTGTGAAAAGGAATTACAAGTCACACTCACCAACTAAATAAACTTATTTGTTTTGTCATATATGACTCCTGTGTTCGCCTCAGCCCAGAGAACCCACTACTTTCCCTGTAAGATCCAAGACAAAGAACTGTGGATTCAAAACTGATGCAACTCCCTGGTACAGGATTAAGGAATCCAGTGTATTTGTCAAAGGAGACATGCTAAATAACAGAAATCCACTTTACTGCACATACCTAAAGCTGACCATGGACCTTGTATAAAAAATAAAAAGAGTATGTTGTTAGTGAGGCGATGCACAGCTCTCCAGCTTGAAGGACTTGTTGTTGGTAAAGGGGTACAAAAAACAATATAACAAGACGAAAAGCCTGGATCAGGGGCTATGATATAAATTTGGTGCCTGGTTTCTTACCTATAAGTCTCAAGCCAGAGGCAGCCCAGCTGACCTACTAACTGAGGCTTAATTAAACTGTTTCCAGGACTGCCTATCCTCCTTCTCACCCATCTGCTCACTCACCCAGCTGGGTGCCCCATCAAGAAGCCACTCATCCTCACTATTCCAGTCCAAAACATCAAGGCTGATAACACAGTCGCACAGCCAACACAGTGGGAGGCTCACCTCAATTCTCTGTGTTCAGGGGACAAATACCAGGCCTGTGTAAGCCTGAAGGCCAGTTTTACCCAGTGTTCCCTCTAAGCTGAGTTAGTGTAAGCTAGCTCACAGTTTTTTTAGCCTCCGGCTCACACTTTTTTTAGCTCAGGAAGCATGGCTCCAGAGCAAACTAATTTATGCAGTAGCCAAATCGCTTGCTCACCACTTTAATGCCAGAAACTCACAACGTAGAATATTTGCTCACAAGACTCCACAGCTTAGAACGAGCATTGGTTTTACTCAGGAACTAAGGAACCGCCAGTAAGGGGACTCGTCCCCTGCTTTGGAAGCAGACTGACAGAGAGGCAAGGAGGAGGAGGGATGTCCTTTCAAATAATGACCTCCCCCAATTCTGAGCCCCTTCATCAGCATCTAACAGAAAAAAATATTCTTTTATCATTCCAGCCTGCTCTTTGACTGCCTTCTGATGGAAGAAGGCTGCCTATTGGACCTGGAAGGCCTTTGCTGATGAGGCAATATACATTCTATGGAAATATGGCAGCCTTATGAGAAATTCCTTTGGGTTTTGCCCCTTTAAGCAATTTTCAACTTAAGGAGACAAGGTGAAAACATTTCAAAATAAAGCCATCATTTCATTGTACTGCAATATCCCAATATTAAATGTTTGGTGGGTTTATTTCCCCCCAAATAGATGTCATCTTGAAACCTCTGACTCAAATGGCAGAGGAGAGCATTGAATATATAAATAAAACAACCATCAATAAATGCAGTTTTACAGTGCTCAACTCCGCCCCAACGGACTTGGCCCCAGTGTTCTTTGACCAGCAACACTGATTTGTAAGGAAACCCATACACACCACAGCCAAAAGTAGCACCATCCCCAACGCTTCCCAGTCCAGCTAATGTATGGAATCCGTGTGGGAGGGTGAACACCCCTTATTTCGGTTTGCAGTAGAAAATTATTTGGATTTCTTCTGTGTACAGATCCTAGTTCCCAGTGTCTCAGCTCAAGGTACCCAAGCTACAAACTCTCTCCCAACAGAGCTTCTGAGAGAGAGTACAAGAGCGCTAGAAAGCGGTTTTCAAATTTGGTTCCCCACACACACTGTACTTCAACAAAATCAAATCTTTTTACATAAAACCAAAATGGCTAGGATTATTGCTTCTCTTTACTGATGTAAACCAGTTCTGCTAAACTGGAGCTGAAGCAATTTGGTGTATTTTTTCCCTCAGTGCTTGGTACAGGGCCAGGCTTGAGTTACATCAGATCAAATTCCAGTGGGATATTGAAGAAGAACAAAAATACACAGAGAGAGGATTCCACTGTCACCTTAAAGTCTTCAAGGTGACAACGGGACTCGTCTTCTGTCAGATACATCCAATGCACTCACTTTTAAACATCTTCCTTAAATAGCCACATGTTACGTGGAAGGGGAAAGAGGAAAAAATAATTTTGAGAAACGCGGTTTTCTGAATTAGTCACTCCCATATTAAATCACTTAAATAGCATGAGATAAAGGGAAAGAAAATGGATTGATTTGTTTTACTGAAGAAGTTACTTGCTCTTCCTGGAATGGACTGGGGAGAGAAGAATTGGCACACTTATCCAAGTGCTACTGGACTGAGAAGCACATAACCAGGATGGAATAATTAACTAATCAAGAAGATGGCTGTTTTAAATCAACATTCCGGTTCCTTAATATATTTCCTGTCCAACCGTGCGTGTAAATCAGTATGTATAGCAATTTAAATGTAGCAGTTTGTAGCTATACGGAGCCTTCAAATTATCTAGGAACATAACCAGAGGCTCTAGATCAGGGGTGTCAAACATTAGGCCCGGGGGCCGGAAGCAGCCCATCTAGGGCTCTTATGTGGCCCACAAGCAACTAGTGGAGGGAGGGAACAGGAGACTGCTCAGGGGGACGTGGGCAGAGCCCACATGGCTTCAGCATGGCAGAACAACCATGACTGCAGCAGTCAAGTAGCATGGGAGCATCTGTCCAGTGCTGCACTGCTGGCTCTCTGGTCTGCCCATATGGGTTTTCCTTTACACCCCCTTCCCAGCCCATGGGGCCTTGCAGTGAGGCCACAACAACTCAGAGCATACCAGCTACTGTCCTTTATATCTCCGGTACCTGACATTATTTTTATGGCACACATGGCATTTATGTCAGATCCAGCCCTCGTAACAAATGAGTTTGACACCTAGGTCATGCATACCCTTCTGGCCTGTTGCTCTACAGAAGCAATATCTACTTGGAAACAACTGTGACATTAAGGATTGGTTTCCTCTCTTTTTATACATTCAAGGACACTAAACACAATCATTCGCAAATCAAAATGACTTTCCAGTAGCAAGAACTAAGCAGAACAGAGTGGTTTTTTAATGATATTTTGATTGGTTGATGTGTAACTATGTCACAATATCTCAATATATTTTTTGAGATCAAAACATTATTTGATCTTTTAAAAAAACATTTTTGGAGGCCCTGGTTCATTAATACATAAAGAAAAACAGGTGTTAAACTTACTGGCTCAGATGTAACCACAGTTTGGTGCTGAGTGAACAAGCCCTGGCTCATGCATTTCATCCTCCATTTGTGTGATCTGACATTAATCACCAACTTCCAATTTAGTGCAAGCTACACTTTGCCAAACAAGCAAACTAAGGTTGCCAACTCAGGGTTAGGAAATACCTGGAGATTTTGGGGGTGGAGCCTGAGGAGAGCAGGATTTGGAGAAGGGAGAGACTTCGATGCCATAGAGTCTACCTCCCAAAGCGGCCATTTTCGCCAGGTGAACTAATCTCTGTCACCCTGGAGATCAGTTGTAATAGCAGATCTCCAGCTACAACCTGGAGATTGGCAACCCTAGAGCAAACTATTGCTTGCACTTCCCTCTCCAAGGGAGGACTGCCACTTCAAATCCTTTCCCAGTTTCCAAAACTCTGAAGAGAACAGTTTTTCTACTCAGGTTGTTGACGAGGCGTCTTGGCCAACGCCCAAACAGCCACTGAAAACTGGTTAGCAAAAAAAAAAAGACACTGCGGCTTTGCATTCCAGGTCCCTGCCGCTATGCTACAGCGACCTGGTTCTAATTTCAGGAACAGCTCTAAGGCCGAGAAGCAGCTTGCGTTCACACAGCAGAGCAAGACGTAATCAAACAAAGCAGCGTTCCATGGAATACAGTCACTCTCGACACATTGCTGGAGACACCTGCCTCTGAACATACCAGCACCTGCTTGTCCGGGGGGGGGGGGTTTGAAGCAGCAGTGAAGAGAGGACATCCTTTATGTATAGACAGTTCCAGATTCACTCCCCAGCAGCCCCAAATCAGGCAGCAAGGTCTGAAAAACACCCCTGCCCAATACCATGGAGAGCCACTGTTCTCTTGAAGCATTTGAAGGGCTGTCACTTAGATGAGGGCAGGGAGCTGCTCCTGCTGGCAGCAGAGGATAGGACTTGCAATCATGGGTTTAATTTACGGGCGGGGAAGGTACCGGCTGGATATTAGGAAAAACTTTTTTTCCGACAAGAGTTGTGCAGCAGCGGAATCAGCTGCCTAGGGAGGTGGTGAGCTCCCCCTCACTGACAGTCTTTAAGCAGCGGCTGGACAAACCCTTGTCAGGGATGCTCTAGGGCTAGGCTGATCCTGCATCGAGCAGGGGGTGGGAACAGATGACCTGTAGGGCCCCTTCCAACTCTGTGATTCAACTCTAGGTGTTATTATGACTCATAATACTGAATTGTTCCTAGAATTTTGGGCAGGAATGTGAACATTTATACATTTATTTCACAGTGATCTTCAGCCTTGCCTGACCTGGGACTATGGATGTAAAAGTTTCCAGAAATTCTGAACCCATGGGGCGTTTTCCCCCATAAAAGAAATTAAATTTGTGTGTGTGTATGTGTGTGGAATTGAGATATACACAGTATCTTCTCTTTCTTATCAAACCTAAGTTTATTTTATTGCTTTAACAGCAGAAAATGCATAATCCATAATCCTGTGCACAAAAATTTACTGTTTGGCATATTTATGGAACTTAGAAGCACAAAAGCCTTCGTTTTCTGCAAGGAAAACGGGGGGGGGGGAGGGGGAGAGAGAGAGAGAAGAACACAAACTGCTGCATTCTACGCTACCTTAGCACACCATATCTTAGTTTTTGCTGAGAGGCAGGAAAAAAATAGAGGTTGAAAATAAAACGTTTGTAGTAAACTAAAGAAAGTAATATTTGATCAGAAACAGCCTCATACAGTCCCAACAGGACTGGCAGAACATTTGAATAGAGAGTTAAATTTTATATCACTGAAAACTCTGAACTCTTTGACAGTGTATCATCATACACATTAATTGTGGACAAAATCAGTCATGCTTAGAGACTGGATGTATCTTGACAATGTGTATGTCTATAATCAGAGAAATTAAATAATGCTATAGATTGTCTCGCTTAAAGAATATTCATACTACATATTCTCAGTGTCTTTAACAGCATTTCACTCAGTTTGGGGAAAAATACTCATAGGAGGTTTTTTCTTTCAGAGTTCTTAAAAAATATCCAATTTTTCCATTGGGAAAAAACTGAAAGGCCTTGGGGGGGGGAGAATTCTTTTTAAGGTTTCCTGAATTTTTCTCCTAAGGCCATCACATTTCTCCCTGGGACTAACCTTAGCCCCAGGATTCAGCACAGAAGCCAAGGAGTTGCAAGCACCTAGCAGGAAGTCACATGACACCACAACCACCGGTCTCTGAATGCCTGTGCCAAAAATGAATCTTTTCCACCTCAGCCTTACCATCCCACTGCTCTTCAGTTTGGTGTAGTGGTTAAGTGTGCGGACTCTAATCTGGGAGAACCGGGTTTGATTCCCCACTCCTCCACTTGCACCTGCTGATGTGACCTTGGGTCAGTCACCAGCTCTGGCACAGCTGTTCCTGAAAGAGCAGTTTGTGTCAGAGCTCTCTCAGCCCCACCCACCTCACAGGGTGTCTGTTGTGGGGAGGGGAAGGGAAAGGAGTTTGTAAGCCGCTCTGAGACTCCAAGTGAAGGGCGGGGTATAAATCCAATCTCTTCTTCTTCTTCTTCTTCTTGGCATGCAAGCAAAGAGAAGACGGAAATGTGGAGCCACTGCTCTCTACACATGCACATTAGCAGCTAAATATGGGCTCGTAACCCCACAGGTTGAGTTCTGCAATCCACCTGAGGTTTCCAACCCAGGGCTTGAAACCAGTGTTCCCTCTAAGCTGAGTTGGTGTAAGCTAGTTCACAGTTTTTTAGTCTCCAGCTCACACATTTTTGTCTCAGCTTAGGAAGGATGGCTCCAGAGCAAACTAATTTATGCAGTAGCCAAATCGCTTGCTGACAACTTTAATGCCAGTAGCTCACAAAGCAGAATTTTTGCTCACAAGACTCCACAGCTTAGAGGGATCATTGTTTGAAACCCACTGGGTTTAGATGGTGCTAGGCTCTCTGTAAGGAAGCAATACATTACGTAAAAGTCTAAAATTGAGGGGGAGGACAAGATTCTCCTTCAGAAGACAGGTTGTACTGGACCTTTTTTGGATCCCTTCCTTATGTACACTCTTACTTCTGGTTTTATCCCAACAGTGCTTCCATTCACAACTGTCACAAACTGTCACTTCAAAGAGAGTTCAGCTGCTCTCTGGAAACTCCCATTTTCTCACCATGTACAGTCATTACTGGTAGGGGAAAACATTGTCACTCCCCTCTGCAAATATTCAGAAAGACAGGGGGCATCCTGAATCAGAGAATCCACTGTCCTTTTAACACCATTTTCCTTAGGACGCACCGAATTTTATGCTCTTCTGGTGACAACTAAATCAGATCCAAAATTCCTTAAAGTATTCCAAAACTCATCCCTTCTTCACAGTTGCTTCACACAAGGCAGGTTTTCTCCAAAGAGCTGAACAACAATGCTGCGTCAATTCACCTGGGCATTGTGAAACTTACATGAAACCTTTCCTGAGAATCAACACAGTGTAGAAAGGACCGAATAGGATTCAACAGCCAGCCTCGAGTATGATCTGAAAATATTTAGCCCCCTCGTCCTCCTTATAGCTTAAAAATGAACCTGGTAGTAGCTCTACGCTAGAAATCACTACCAAGCATTAGCATGGGGTGGGGGGGAATTCTCTGTGCAAACCACATTTCCCATTATCGCCTCACTAGTCGTCTGTTCAAACACTGTTAATTCTCAAGTGCTGTACAAATAAGTTCTACACAGTCGCATTTAATGTGGTCTGTAAATCCACTTTCAGTCATGAGTCTCCCCTCCCCGTTGCTACTATTCACATTAAACTATTAAGGTACGATTTTGTGTTTATCTCTTTTTTTTTACCCCGAGACTTACAATTTGTTGAGCAACTCTCTGCTCCCCAAAATATTTTCAGAAACTGGGAAGGAGGGATGAAAGATCCTTCCCTACCCTCCAAAAAGTATCGGAAGTTGTCTTTATATCATTAAGACAGTGTAATACCAACACTGAGGTAGACCTGCATAGCAACAAGTAGGGAGTTATAAACTCCCATCTTCCTACTTGCGTTTCCATGGCTACTGTCACCAACAGCGAAGTTAGCAGCCACACACAATCAGCCAGAGGGTCCCAGGAGGGCCACATTTAATGTAGGAGAAAGGGGGGAAACGTGCCAGGAGTAGTATGAATAAAGCTACCAGGTTCTCTTTGCATCAGAAACTCACCTCTGCCTGGATCCCCCCCCCCACCAGGAACTCAGAAGTAGCTTCCCACAACTGCCTACACAATGCAAATGGCATTCCAATAAAAGCTTTTAACAGCACATTTCCAACAGGTGCAAAGGTTTGCAGCTGGAAAAGGAAACCATCAAGTCCTGGAGCCATAGGCAGACTAGACACTGAAGGGCTTGGCTTGCTATGGAGCTCTTTGCAGCAACTTGTCATCGCTACTCTGAAGGACATAAAAATGAAGGGAAAAGAGTACCTGTTTGTAATGGTTCAGGAGTGCTTATAAAGAGAGGTGCCCTGGCTTACGTTCATCGGAGACGGAGTGAGCATAATAGTGTCTCAGTTAATTACTTTCAGCATTCCACAGTTAAGAAGCGTACATCTGCCAATCAATCTCCGACTGCAATATATTTATTTCCTTCACTATATCCCCCCCCCCCGAATTAAACCCAAACAAATGGTGACCATATAAACTAAGCTTGTTATTCCAGTTTGGGCCTTGCATCTGTTAAGCACCTTTATTATGCAGTATGCTAATTTGCTGCTCACCCTCTACAGATATGTAGAAACTGGTAATTTCCATTTCAATATATCTGAAGGTGTGTGTGTGCACAAGAAAGCTTATACCTTGATTAAAACTTTGTTGGTCTTAAAGGTGCCGTTGGACTCAAACTTTGTCCACCGGAAAGATGCACCTTGTGAAGTGGAAACCCCTTGATAATATTTTGGTGAGCTGAAAGTGAAGTGCAGGAGATATATGGGTTCAAGATTTCTGGGAGAAAGGTGGACTCTTTTTTTATTTATTTTTATTTATTTATTTTAAGCAAATTAAAAATGCAGAGGGAAGACGTAATTTCTTTGTTAAAGAAGGAAAGGCACATGTACAGATGTGCATTTTGTAATTATTTCATCTAGTTCAGGGGCCAACCCCTGGTTTTAAAAGCTGAGCCGCCAGTGCTCATACAAAGTGCTACTGTATTGGTTACACTAAGCACAGAGATGCCAGCAGAAGCAGTAACCCATGGCGACAACTGTTGCTGTTTACTGCACAAATAAGCAGCATCCCATTGCAAGCGGCCATGGCCCTGGTAGCAATGGAACTGGACAGTAAAGCAGCAAAATTCTAAAACGAGCCTTGTAGATCACAAGGTGGTGATCTACAAATCAGGGAGGGGGAGAAGACTGTGAGCGACAAATGAGGGGTATTCAGAAAACTTTGGCAGCCCCTTCTTCCCACTTGCAGTGGTTTCCGACAACAAGCACAAGAGAGCTATTTTATACTGCTCACCCACCCTAGAGGATAAAACCCCAGATTTCTCCCACAGGCTCTTCAAGTGGCACACAGCAAATAGGAATCAAGTTTAACATTAAGCAGTTGGCTGATTACCATCAGGGCACAAGAGTCTCATTGAATATGTATATATCTGTAATCTGCATTTCACAGGCATGTATGGCACCAGTACTAACATTCCATAGGTGGTGGTAAGCAGAACTGTCCAAGAAGGGATTTTTTAAAATAAGCACTAATGTCTAGAAATTCTCTACATTTTTATAAATCTATATCTGTTTTAATATCTGTACCTTCATACTTTAAAACGATTTGCTGCGTGAACTTGTATCTGGCAGTGGACCGCAATAAATTATTCATTCATTCATATGCATTTTTTAATTGTATTGCCGATTTTTTAATTTCTGCGATCCACCTCAAGTCTTTGCAAGACAGGCAGATCATGAATGAAGTAAATAAAATCTCACAAATATTATATAACAGAATAAATGAAGTAGCACTGTTAGTAATGCTGCTTTGTGCCTGGGCTTTTTAAAAAATTTGTTTACTCATGATAAGCTTGTTCACTGCCTTATTTACTTACTTCATTTATACTCTACCTTCCTCCCCAAAGGGGACCCAAAGCAGCTTACATTGTTCTCGTCTCCTCCTCTATTGTATCCTCGCAACAACCCCGTGAGGTAGGTTAGACTGAGAGAGTGTGACCAGCTCAAGGTCACCCTGCAAGCTTCCGTGGCACGTGGGGATTCGAACCTGTGTCTACCCGATACTAGTCCACACCACTACACTTTTGTTGTTGTTCAGTCGCACAGTCGAGTCCGACTCTTTGCAACCCCATGGACCAGATCACGCCAGACCTTCCTGTCTTCCACCGTCCTCTGAAGTTTGCTCAACTTCATGTTCGTTGCATCTATGACACTGTCTAACCATCTCATCCTTTGCCGTCCCTGTCTTCTTTGACCTTCAGTCTTTCCCAGCATCAGGCTCTTCTCCAGTGAGTGCTCCCTTCTCATTGGGTGGCCAAAGTATTTGAGCTTCAGTTTCATTATCTGGCCTTCCAGGGAACAGTCAGGGTTGATTTCTTTTAGGATTGACTGATTTGATCTTCTTGCAGTCCAAGGGACTCTAGCTTGGAATTACAAGATGCCAGGAGCCATATTTATTTATTTTATTTATTTATTATTACATTTCTACCCCGCCCTCCCCGCAAGCGGGCTCAGGCCGGCTTACAATAGGGCACCCTGTGCCAAAGCATAAAACAACATATATTCCAAGGCTTGTATCACATCATACTGGTGGCAATTCAGTTGGCGATTGTTAGCAATGGATCTTCCCTCAGATGCTGAGCCAGTTATCCTAAACAGCACAATTTGGGATATGATAATTAAACCATGCCTCCACTTTCATTTTAAAATGCTTCATAAGGAAGCATCAATTTCCAGTAAACACAGCAGGGACACCTAAAATGTCACTCATGTGCATTTTACAATATGGAACATATATTTCACTCAAGTAAACTTTTTGTTTTGTATCTTTAAAAAGAGTAAGCAACACAGCACACAAACTTCGTGCTCAACGTCGCTGCGGGTTGCCAGCTCCAGGTTGGGAAACACCTGGAGATTTTGTGGGGTGGAGCCTGAGAAGGGTGGGGTTTGGGAAGGGGAGGGACAATATTCCGTGTGACCACAGCCTAGATAGACCTTTGGTCTTACCCAACAGGACACTTCATAGGATCAAGCACAGTGAAAAGAGGCCCACTCTCTTTTCTGTGGATACTTTCCTGGTTGAGAGTGCTCAGTGTATGTTGAGACCACCCAGTATCTGCCTCTGTTGACCAAGTTCACCACCAAAAGTTGTGAGAACCGACTTTTAAAAAAGTGCTCAGTATTGGGTCCTACTAGCTTCCCCACTGGTGAAAGAAAGCGGACCACAAAAAAGGGCAGGGGCAAGGGCCCTGAGGTCCATATGGACACAAGCGAGACGAGAGAAAGGCAGCGAAGAGGAAAACTGAGTGACACTGAGCCGAAAAGATGGCAGGTTCTAAACCTAAGATTCCAAAGAAAATCAGGACAACCTCTTCTAGTTATTCCACTTAAGTTTAGAATGTCTTCATTTCTTGTCTGGTCCAGAGAAGAAATATTTGATCCCCATGCCCCATGGAAAGCAGCCTACCATATGTCTGAACACTTGCTTAACACCTGATTTTTAGGGTGGGTTTCAAAGCCGCATACATGGGGGTTCCATACAGGTTTCCCACACAGCCACTGACCAGATCTGGCCCTGCACTGGCTTCAGCAAAGCTAAACAGTGCAGTGCAGATGTTAACAGGGCCACACTAGGAATTGGGAGACCAAGGTTAAAATCCTCATTCTGTCATGAAGCTTGACCAACAACCTTGGTCCAGTCATCTTCTTTCAACCTCATCTCCCTCACAAGGTCGGTGAGAGGATAAAATGAGGGGACGGAGAGCAGAATTCATCCACCACAAGCTCCTTGGAGGAAGGCTAGGGTGAAGATGTATTAGACCAGGGCCCTCCAGCCTTTTTGAACCTGTGGGAACCTTTTTAATTCTGACGCAGGGTGGAGGGCGGAACCGCAGAATGGCCACATGGGGAGTGGAGCCAACTACACGGAGAGAGAAAGCCCAAGCACGGGGAATAAGAGGAGTAAATTTTAGAAATGAACTTGGAAAGAGGCGTCGGGAGAGAGAGAAAAGCCAACAATGTAGTGGGTGCCCAGTGTTCCCTCTAAGCTGAGTTAGTGTGAGCTAGCTCACAGTTTTTTAGCCTCCGGCTCACACATTTTTGTCTTCGCTCAGGAAAGATGGCTCCAGAGCAAACTAATTTCTGCAGGAGCCAAATCATTTGCTCACAACTTTAGTGCCAGTAGCTCATAAAGTAGAATTTTTGCTCACAAGACTCCACAGCTTAGAGGGAACATTGGTGGTGTCTGTGGCTGAAATGCTTTTTAACCTGCACAGCCAATCAGATCTTAAATAGGCAATTAGAAGACTGCAGGGCAGGAGCCCCACCCACTTTCCAAAAACACTTTGCAAGGCACCATGAAAAGTTCCCATGGGCACCGTGTTGGAGACCCCTGTACTAGACAGATAACAAGGCTGCCTAGTAGTCTCTTGGGTGCTTTCCAGCCATCTACTGGCGTTCATCAAGTTCCTCATCGTAGCTTTTCTCTTGTCGCTTCACCATCTGCTTTAAATTAAAACTTTGTAAAGAGAACAGCAGGTGGTTGAATTTCCTACTGGAGAATGAAGCAGACACAACTGGAAAGAGACCCCGTACCCCCAATGCTTTACTTCTATATAAGTAGAGAAAAGGAAGTTGATTCAACTGTGTGATCCCGCCTCTTTCAAGCTTGATGTTATGAATTCGCTTCCCTCTAGCACCAAGTTCCCCTCTCTCGGGCTGGAATTCTGGCTCACATGGCTTTGCACTTTGTCATGACTAACTATTCCCATCTAACGAGGAAGGAGAGCAGCCTGTCACTTACGTAACAGCATATAGGCATTTTGCTTATAGTATCCCAAGCTAGATTTTATCTCCTACATTAGCCTGCGTTACAGGCCAACCTCACACAGAGACACATGCAGAAGATTGCAAGGCAGCGCTCTTCGAAAGTCCTCCTAAAAATGGTGTTTAAGTCGAGGGCCATAAAAATAGATTGAAGTCCAAATCGATAGTGTAGGCCTAAATCGAGAGTGATGGCAAAATTATGGTGTCTAGAGGCAGAAATACATGCAGGAGCAAACACAGCAGGACAGCTCTCTCTCGAAATAAATCCTTGCAGGGACGAAATGGATCCCCTAAGAAATTACAGGCTATCCTATCCCACTGTGTACTCTGGACAACAGCATTTCCTCCCAGCAGGCTTAGGAGACAGGCTGCCCAGAAGATCAGACCTGCTCTCCACAGCACTTTTAAATTAGGTTTCAGGAGAAAAGCCGTGTTGGTCTGGAGCAGAAGGACCAGATTCAAGCGCAGTAAGCACCTCAGAAATCAACGAAATATCCGGGGTATAACTGAGACCCAGTCTGGTGTAGTGGTTAAGTGCACAGACTCTAGTCTGGGAGAACCGGGTTTGATTCCCCCCTCCTCCACTTGCAGCTGCTGGGTGACCTTGGGCAAGCCATAGTTCTGTCAGAGCTGTTCTTGAAAGAGTAGTTCTTGAAAGAGCTCTCTCAGCCCCAGTCTATTGGGGGAAGGGGAAGGGAAAGGAGTTTGTGAGCTGCTCTGAGACTCCAAGTGAAGGGTGCGGTATAAATCCAATCTCTTCTTCTCCTCCTCCTCCTTCTGTCGAGAGTCAAAGTGCAGGGTATTTGCGAAAGGGATCTTTGACCCTTAAAGCCTATACCTCAAATATCTTGTTGGTCTCTAAGGTGCTACTGGACCCAAATCCAGCTCTTTTAAATTAAGTGATTCCCTGATGGCTTTACGAAATGTTAACATCTTGATGTGGTTTGTTATATTTTAAAACTTGCTTACATTCCACTTCCAAGGGGAAGGGATCAGCAATGACTCTCTAGCAGTGACTCTCTCAAAGTCCAGCAAAAGATCTAAGAGAACCTTGTGCTTCCTGTTGACACTAAGAAAGTGCAGATGTGATCTACGCTGGGATGTGAGGGCTGTGGCTCAGTGGAAAAGCCTCTGCTTTGCATGCAGAAGGTCCTGGGTTCAATCTCTGGCATCTCCATTTAAAAGCATCAGGTAGGAGGTGATGTGAAAGACCTCCACCTGAGACCCTGAGGAGCCATTGAAGAGTCAGAATAGACAATACTGATCCGGATGGACCGATGGTCTGATACAGTATAAGTCACCTTCGTATGTGTTCATGGGAGGCAACTTGCAAGCCACTTTTTTTAAATGAAAGAACTGGGTATGATTTTTAGGGAATTATACTCTCACGCACTTCCTGGAAAACTGAGAGGGCCACTGGCAACATGCCTCTCGAGATGATCTTTTGGTAGAGCCGACTGCCTTCAGGTCTTGGCTGGAGAACTCCCAGAATTACACCTGGTCTCCACGCAATACATATCAGTTTACCTGGAGAAAATGGCTGCTTTGGAAGGTGGACTCTGGCATTCTAGCCCACTGAAGTCCCCTGCCCAAACCCTGCCCTACTCAGGCGACACCCCCAAAATCTCCAGGTATTTCCCAAGCCGGAGCCGAGAACCCTATCTTTCAGGAAATGCTTTGATTCTTCAACTTCTCCCCACACTAAAAAAACAAAAAAAACCCAATGATTTTATAGCATCTAATCACATGGCCACTATACTTACACAGCATTTCAACAAGATGTCAACTTTATTACGGAGCTCCACTGTCTGCGAGAGGGTCTGACCTCAGCGAGTAATCGGTGCTATCAGAACAGAGTGGCCTTCCTCCCCAGTTCACAGGCTTCTTTACTTTCCATTCACTGTCTATTGCTTGAGCACACAATACCTGTTATTAGCAGCGATCAGCAATAAAGCAATACAAAGATTTAACCCATCGGTGTATGACTATAATACAATAATATTGTTTCTTCAGTACTAAGGGCTGGGTTGAAGATTATCCCATTGTTACAGCAACGGGTGTTTTCTTCTAAAGAAAACATTAACATCCACACTGTGCAATAATACAGAGTGACAATCAGCATGTAGAGTTAGAGCCACTTGTAAAGGCAGAGATGTTCCACCAGGCTTTTGGTTGGGGACAGCAACGGTTTCCCATCACGGCTGGCCCCCTCCCTTGCTCTCCCATCTTCTTCCTCCTCTTTACCCCGCCTACAAGGCGGCAACAGAGTCCAGAATGGGTCAAGAACAGATTAGTTAATACCATTTTGGAATTATTTTTAGAATGCAATGAATGTTATTTATCAATTTTAACCTGCTTTGTTTGATGCTTTAACTTTTGCTATACATCGCTCAGACCCCTGTGCATACAGGAATCAGGCAATTCATAAATCTGAAGTATAAATAAATAAATAAATGTAATAGGGGCAGCTAGTTAAAATACCTGAGGCCCACCCCAATTATGCAAAATGCAGACCCAAAGGCAAATGTGGATCTTGCACCAATTAACTACACAGTATTATAGAAATCTGTGTGGTACTTAGCCACTACTAGAACTTGTCAGACTTGCTTATTTGAAAATTTGCAAAGTACTCCCTGGAAAACTGCTTATTTTTGAGAGAATATAAGAAGAGTTCTGCTGGATCAGATCAGTGGTCCATCCTCAATTATGCAAAATGCAGACCCAAAGGCAAATGTGGATCTTGCACCAATTAACTACACAGTATTATAGAAATCTGTGTTGTACTGACTTCCGGTTTATGGTGGTGCGCTAGCAGACTTGCCTCCCAGACCTCCCAGGGGTGAAGCTGCGCTCCAGCCGAAGGAGGGGGTGCACAGGCTCACAACCCCCCCCCCAGGGGCCCGGCGAGGGAACTGACATCTACTACGCGGTGTGGATTTCAGAAGATTCTACAGCAGCCATGGAAAGTAAATTTAAGATACATATGAGCAACGTTCCAACTTAAGTTTTTACAGGTGTGCAGTTCTGGAGAGTCAGTACAGTAAAAATTTTATGGTACGGCAGTAACTAGACCAATTTTGCATCTTCGAAATGTAGGCTGTAAGAGTGAACTTTAACCATGGAATCCTCCATGGCTGAGTCTCTGCCGGCTGAAAATAAGTTTTTATTACCTTGTGGCAGGCAACTGGTGAGATCCCAACGAACGAGAACGGCATTCCAGCAGGCTTTTAAAGATGTCTGAAGTACTTTTAAGGTGCTCCACCTGGCAGTTCTACTGTCCAACACCCCCCCCAAAAAAAACACACACACCTTAAAAAACTTCAGTGTTGCCTACAGCCAAATTTTTCTGACCTAGGGAAAGGGCCGGGGCAGGAAGTAAAACTGCAACTGGGGGAACATCTGCAGGGGAAGGGTTCACCTCCTGCAAATGTCCCTGCATCAGCCTTACAAGTAAAAACACAGGGCTCAGAAACTCATTCTCTTTTCTGCTTTAAAGTTTTGGGGGAAAATTTTTTTAAAAAAATTACACCCTCCATCAAAGTTTCTGAAGCAGCTTACATACTCTAATTATTAGAACTCATCAATAATAAGGACATCAAAGACAATACCCAGCAGCTAGAGCAATTAAAAAGCATCAAAAACAATAAAACTAAACAACAGCAGACCCCCCCTCCCCCAACCAAGCACAACAGTAAACTCAACCAAAAGTCTAGGTACACAGAAAAGTCTTTCCCTGATGCAAAAAGTAATCAGGCGAACAGCTGGGGGGGGATTCCAAAAATAAGACTCCACCATACCAAGGGCCCCTTCTCTGGAAGCCATCCCCCTATCTCGGGGGGGGGGGGGGAGAAAAGCTTATGAAGAAGAGCTTAGTAGCATCTCTAAAACAGCCAGTAAATATTTTTTAAAAAAAAACAGAACTGGATACAAGGATTATTATTTTCAAGATGGTATAAAAGACTGGGGTGTGGAGTTCCTCATCCCAAGGTGTCAGGAGATGCAAGCAGGCCAGAACTGTGTAATATGATTGCATCCTGTACCCATTTCAGGAGACCGTTTTTATATAACCCATGCACGCGCGCACACATATACTTTTCCCCACTGCATGCACCTCCAGTCTCCTCAGCAGTTACGGCTTCATCAGAACAGCGGACCATTCCTTTGGGTGCCAAAAGGGGAAAAGTCCTACCTCCGCCCTGCAACACCACACAAAGTATGAAGGTGGTGAAAGCAATCCGCCCCCCCCCATAAGCTTCCTTACACAGTTCACCTCAATCACAGTCAAGCTCTCCAAAGCTAATAATAAGGCCTTAATCGCAGGGATTTTGGAGCCTTGCGCTTGGCCAAATCACACAAACTAACCACGATGAAAAAGAAAACAGCCAGTTTCAAGCCCTGCCCCACGGCCCACGACGAGGAGGCGGATCCTCCATGCCCATTTTATTTAACTCTCAAAGGGCACAGACCACCAGACCAATCTTCAGCAAGTTACGCTCCCAAGAGGAGAGCAGCTTTACAAAGTGCCCCATTTTGTCTTTATTTCTAATCATTATCTGTTCTGGAAGCCCACTGGACAAAGAGAGATAAATCAGTCTGCACAATGACCGTAAAGGAACAGGCCAAACAACAATGTGCTATTTCTTTGGAGGGTGCATAAACCCTTCTTCCTTTCCATCAGTTAGGCTGTGTGTTGTGGCAGCTATGGCACAGGAGCCATCTTAATTGCTTGCACTTGTGCATCAAAGGGTGCTGGGGGGGGGGGTGTTATAAGCTAACCTAGAGACCAAGAGAGGTGGGATAGTGTCATGCTTTACAGATAAAACACAAAAGAGCTCTAGAAGCATGATCCGATGCAATGTTTATGTTTTCAGATGGGCTTGAGTTATGCCCGTCCCCTTTCCCTTTTAGGAAAAAAAGAAGAGGTATTCCTATGTTGGTAGTTTTATCTTTCAGCCAATCAAACCCTTCCTATAGGGAACCGATATGCAGGGGTCGTTTCGTAGAAAAAGAGCTAGAGGAACTCGTTAGCATAACTCATTAGCATATGCCACACCCCCTGACATCACCGGAAGTGTGTCATAAGGCCACACCCCCTGACATCACCGGAAGTGTGTCATAAGGCCACACACCCCGCCCCCAACGGTCCCGGCCGCTGGCCTTGCAGCTCCACTGCCGAGCCCCATGAGGGGCCCGGTGGTGGACCTGCAAGGCCGGCGGGAGTGCAAGGAAGCACCGCGAAGGCCCTCCCTGGCCCCAGGCAGGCAGGGGTGGGGAGAGGCAGGGAGGAAGCAACTTACCCTCCCTCTTCTCCTGCCTCCTCCTGGCTGAATGAGGGCCGGAAGCGGGGCGGCCGGAAGTGGGGGGCGGGGCTTCGTCATGTGCCCCGCCCCCCGTACCTCACCCGGGGGAACTGCGATCCCCTGCGATCCCCCCCGAAATGACCTCTGCCGATATGCCAGGTTTTGTTCAGGATGGCATTTTTCTGAAGGGGGCCAGGGCTGTTGTATAGTGGGATTATTCCAGAGAGCGTTTATAGAAAGGGGAACAGGAGCGTACTTTATTCCAAGATGGGTAGCCGTGTTAGTCCGTCCATAGCGGTGGAAAGAGCCCAGTAGCACCTTACAGAGTAACAAAATTTGTGGCAAGGCGTGAGTTTTCGTGAGTCTGCTCACTTCTTCAGATAGGGACGGAAGAAGTGAGCAACGATTCACAAAAGCTCATACCCTGCCACAAATTTTGCCTTACTTTATTTCACTTCTTCGTGTATTGGTGGTGGAAAGTGCCAGCAAGGGTTTCCAAGGCAAACAGGGGTAGTTTGCCATTGCCTGCCTCTGTGTAGCAACCCTGGACTTACCTTGGTGATCTTCTGTCCAAGAACTAACCAGGGCCAATCCAGTTTAGCTTCCAGGACAGGGCTTGCCTGGACCATCCAGGTCTAAGCACTTGTCGTTTTAGCCTGTCATTGACACATTGTTTACTACTTTCACAATCCAGTTCCTGCATTGTTTATTGTGTGTTTTACTGTTTCTTGTTTAAATCCTTATCTAATTTGGTAAACTGGTCCCATTGCATTGTTACTTGGATGTTTGGATGCACCGTTTTTCTATTTTGTAATCTGTCTCGAATCTCAGCAAGAAGGGTGAGCTATAAAGTAAAGTATGCAAATAAAGAACAGTCCACTGGACTGATTGCCTGTGATGGGTCCAACCTTTTTTTCTTGCTTTCAGATTACAGGCAGATATAGAGCCAGTTTGGTGTAGTGGTTACGAGTGCAGACCAGGAGAACCGGGTTTGATTCCCCACTCCTCCACATGCAGCTGCTCATGTGACCTTGGGTCAGTCATAAATTCTTTCAGAGCTGTTCTCTCAAGGGCAGTACTTGAGAGAGCTCTCTCAGCCCCGCCTACCTCGCAGGGTGTCTGTTGTGGGGAGGGAGAGGGATGGGTTTGTAAACCACTCTGAGACTCCTTTGGGTAGTGAAGGGTGGGGTATAAATCCAATCTCCTCCTCTTCACCTTATAAATGCTATAGACTAGTAAATTAACGATTTCTCCCCAAGGATGGTTCATATAATGGCAAAAATAACAGTTATTTTAATACCCCATACCCTACACTCAACAGCTATTCAGATTACCAAACCCACAGTTGAGCCCATAGCTTCATCCAGCAGTTTAAATATGCCATAAAAGAGCCAGAAGATAAGGCACTTGATGACAAACTACTCCCAAGAAGATAAAAGATAACCGCTTTGTATTCAATTGTCTTTTGTTTAAATGTCCCTGTAAACTCCTCTTCTTTCACCCCCTTTAAAAGAGAACAGGAAAGTTCCCCATAAGCGGAGAAATCCCTTTTAATTATTCCATACTTCTTTGTGCTTAAGCTTGAATCCTCACGGTTTTATCAGAAGGGTGTGGACATGGCCGCGAAATCCTTCCAGTGAAAAACAGCGGATTAGATCTTAAAACCAACATTCCAGCTGCGTAACTGCAATACTGCCAACCGAACATCATTTCTATCTGGAGCAGGAAGGGGAGGGCAGGTTTCACTGATCCCTGCCTCCCAGTCTCCAATACTGCTCTCTTGGAGTTCCCTCACCCACTAGAGCACAACGGGGAGGGCACAAAGATGGCCGCCATGGGAGAGAGAAACTTGACTTCCTGTAGTGCAATTCCACTCACGCAGCTTAAGGACCCAACCCTTGTAGTTGCCATTTCTGAAGTGGTGCTTCTGTGCCATCACGTGGGAATGCTGGTGGGCCGTCGTGGCTAGAACAAACGATTAAGACCACAGAAACCCAGGGAGAGACCCCTCCTTGCTGTGAAAGGTACTAGGTAATCTCGGGCCTATCATTTGCTTTCAGCCTAAATTACCTGACACACAGCTGTCATGACGACAAAACGCAGAACAGGGAAACCCGTTCCCCCGCCACTGAGCTTCTTTCAAGAAGAGCGGGATACAAATGCACTAAACAAATCCATTTAAAGAACAACTATAGAAGACTTAATTCTCTCTCTCAGCCTGTGGGGACACCTCCATGTATTTTTATAGGGGGGGGGGAGAACCCTTGCACCACAAATTTGGTTTGCATGTATCCATTTCTCCCATACAGAATGCTGCCTGATGCCCCACATGCATGATCTATTCACCCCTCTTCAGAGACATTCCCAATACTTATGAACCCACATATAAACTGTGGGGCACATGAAGCTCTACAAGTGCGGAGGGGGACACACACGGTAAATTGGCTCCCATAATCCATCATGGTTATACAGCTAGCTCAAAGATATCACTTTTCTCCCACACAATTCTTTACATCTGTACTCCTGCAACATATTGCTTGACATCTGGCAATATTGCCATTTCTTAGCCAAACTAAGACACTGCACAGCGTAACATCAGCAAACGCTAGAAAGGACAGGAGAATACTACCGGTTAATTCAGGAAGAATGGTGCAGCAAGGGCTTGCTCCCAATGCCCAACAACAAAGGTTTCATGGCAAGGAGGGATTAGAAGGAAAATCAGCATGGCTTCAGCAAAGGAAAGTCCTGCCTCACCAACCTTTTAGAGTTCTTTGAGAAAGTGAACAGGCAGTGACCCAGTAGACATTGTATACTTGGACTTTGTTATGTATGGAACAGAATGTATGAATGTATTGAGCTTGAGTCTAAGCAAGGTATTGTAAACCGACCTATCAGAACAAGGGAAGTTTTGGAGGGAAGCAAACTGATTGGTCTTTATGTACTGAATATGAATGGATGTTATCTGACATGTGGGCGTGGCTTGCCAAGCCCGGGCTGTTTAAAAAGTAGCCTGTTGCTCTGCTGTTTGTCTCGTTCTGGTTCTTCTGACTTCTGTTCAATAAAGCTGTTATCACTGTTCACCTGCTGCCTCGAGTCTCGTATCTAACAGACTTTCAAAGGGCTTTTGACAAGGTACCTCACCAAAGACTCCTGAGTCAGTTTAGCAGTCATAGGATAAAAGGACGGGTTCTTTTATGGATTAAAAACTGGTTAAATGACAGGAAGCAAAGAGTAGGAATCAATGGACAGTTCTCATAATGGAGGGAAGTGAGCAGTGGATTGGTACTGGGGCTGGTACTATTTAATTTATTCATAAATGGTCTGGAACTAGGGGTGAGTAGTGTAGTGGCCAAGTTTGCAGGTGACACAAAATTATTCAGGATAGTGAAAACCTTAGCCTTTGCAGATGAAGTGGCACTTATATTGGAAAATCCGATAGAAACAGCAGGGGCTTTGATGGAAAAGATTGAAGAGTATGGAGCAATGTCAGGTTTCAAAATAAATGCAGAAAAAAACAAAAATTATAACTAAGAATATGGAGGATAAACAAAAAGAAAAACTACAAGAAATTACAGAATGCCAGAAAGTAAAGAAAGCAAAGTATCTAGGAATTACGGTTACAAATAAATGCAGTACACTCTATGAAGACAATTATAAAGTCTTATTATAAGCAACTAAACAAGATTTGGATAAATGGAAAAATCTGCAACTTTCTATGATGGGAAGAATAGCTACAACAAAAATGAACATTTTACCAAGATGGATGTTTTTATTTCAAACTATCCCAATATTGCAGAACCAAAATTTGTTCAAAGACTTAGACCAATTAACATCTAAATGTATATGGTAAGGGGAAAGGGCAAGAATAAGATTGAAAATACTACATGATACAAAGGAAAGGGGAGGATTTGGTGTTCCGAATTGGCTGCTGTATTATAGAGCAGCAGCCCTGGTATGGATCAAAGAATGGATTACACTAGAAGAGACTTTTGAAAATTGAAGGCCATGACCTACAGTTAGGATGGAATGCTTTTTTGTGGTATGAAAAAGCAGGCTCACAAAAATACTTCAAGCAGCATTGGCTGAGAGCAGCACTACTAAAGGTCTGGGACTCTATACACAAAAACTTTTATACCAAAAGATCGAGATTAATAATACCTTTAGAGGCATTTACTTTACCCAATGTTTACACGGGAAAAGAACCATTAAGATTCCAAGACATTTTGGACAAAAAAAAGATAACCTTAAATTACCAGAACAGTTATCCTGGTGGAAGAAAGCACAATTGGAATCAATATATTTAAAGGGCAAGAGGCTAGGATTGAATAATAAAATAACTGAGTTGGAAGAAACTATATCAACAGCAGAAAATAAAGTGATAAAGAAATTATATAATTTTTATTAGATGATGTGATGACAGATGAAATGGTGAAAAAAAATATGATTGCATGGGCCCAGAACATTGGACGTAATATTAACTTGGAGGAGTGGGAGCAGATTTGGTTGAAAAACATTGAATTGACTAACGCTGTATCATATAAAGAGAATATGTATAAGATGTTTTATAGATGGTATATTACACCTGATAGACTAGCTAAACAAAACGCTAATTGCTCAGATAAATGTTGGAAATGTAAGAATAAGACTGGTTCATTTTATCATATGTGGTGGCTATGTGATGTTACAAAAAGGTTTTGGAGATGGGTACATGAAATAATAAGGAGCTGCGGTGGCTCAAGTGGTTAAGACACTGAACTGCAGGCTGTGGAAGGTCAGTAGTCCAGCAGTTCAAGACCCGAGTGTGCCGTATGACGGAGTGAGTTCCCGTCTCTAGTTCCAGCTCCTGCCAACCTAGCAGTTCAAAAGCAAGAAATTGCAAGTAGATAAATAGGTACCACTTCGATGGGAAGGTAACAGCGTTCTGTGCGCCTTGGTGTTTAGTCATGCCGGCCACATAACCACGGAAAAGTCTTCGGACAGCGCTGGCTCTTCAGCTTTGAAACGGAGATGAGCACCGCAACCCTAGAGTCGGACTCGACTGGCTTTTGAGCAAGGGAACCTTTACCTTTACCTTTTACATGAAATAATGCAAAAAATAATAAGAACTAAGGTCCCATTTACTCCAGAGATATTGTTACTGAATATATTTCCGAAAGACTTTGATAAAGCGGATAGGTATTTGATTGTTCACTTGTCGACAGCTGCAAGGATTCTATATGCTACATATTGGAAAACAATGGAGATTCCAACGAAACAAGAATATGCGAATAAGCTGTTTGAAATGGCTGGGAATGACAAACTGACATTGGAGATGAGAGCAGGAACAGAATGGACTTTTCAAAAAACCTGGAAGAGATTTTATGATTGGTATAATATAAGCGTAATAACTTGATGGAAATTTGAGAATGCAGAAAAGATAACGCTAGCAAAATAGACAATGAGATTAGAAATGTAACAAATAGATAATTGAAGAATAGAATATGAAATAAGCCTCCTGTTATATGTTATATGTTTGTTAGTGGTAGTTATGCGTTGTTTGTTTACATGTATGTTTGTAGTATATAATGAAAAGAAAAAATAATAAAAGTGTAACTTTGGGTATTAACAAAAAAAGGGATAGTGAAAACCGAGGATGAC
Source organism: Gekko japonicus (assembly GCF_001447785.1). NCBI lineage: Eukaryota > Metazoa > Chordata > Lepidosauria > Squamata > Gekkonidae > Gekko > Gekko japonicus. Next base: position 1,378,685 of record NW_015160838.1, read on the forward strand.
TGTGAAGAACTCCAAGAGGATCTCACAAACTAGGTGAGTGAGTGACAATGTGCCAAATGACGTTCAGTGTTGGTACGTGTAAGGTGATGCACACTGGGACAAAAAAAACCCAGCTTCAAGTATAGGCAAATGGAGTCTAAACTTGCTGAGACGGAGAGGGGAAAAGATCTTGGGGTCATAGCAGATAGTTTATTGAAAGTGTCGACCCAGTGTGCTGCGGCAGTGAAAACGGCAAACTTTATGTTAGGGATTATTGGGAAAGGGATTGAGAATAAAATGGTTGATATTATAATGCCCCGTACAGATCTATGGTGCAGCCTCATTTGGAATACTGTGTACAGTTCCGGTCACCGTATCTCAAAAAGGACATCACAGAGCTGGAGGAAGTACAGACGAGGGCGACCAAGATGATTTGGGGGATTAAAGCACCTTCCCTATCAGGAAAGACTGAAGAGTCTGGGACTTTTCAATTTAGAAAAGAGACGACTAAGGGAGGACATGATAGAGATTTATAAAATTACGTATGGGGTGAAGAGAGTTGACAGACTTACAAAAAAGAACAGTGGGGTATAAAAGAAGCAAATGTTCCCCCAGGTTACAAACTCCCTTCAAAGAGCAAGCGGGGAAAGGGAGCAGAATGAACATAAGAACATAAGAGAAGCCAGTGTTGGATCAGGCCAATGGCCCATCCAGTCCAAAACTCTGTCACACAGTGGCCAAAAATACCAGGTGCCATCAGGAGGTCCAGCAGTGCTGCACTTGTTTTTGAAAGGTGCGGAAGTTTTCGATGTAATAATTACACATTCGATTTTAAACTGTCCTGAACTAGCTACACAGAAGCCCCTCAGCCACAAAGGCTGAGAGTTCAAGGTCTGTCTGATTATCAGCAACAGGGAATCCATGAAAAGCAATCTTCAAGGGCAGGTTTTTGGTTTGCACCACAGGGTAGAGTCAAACATCATTTTAGTTCAATTTCCATCTTGCTCCTTCCTGAGGCTCAGGGGGGAAAACCACACACACATGCTGATAATACAAGTCTAGCTGGCATTCCAAAACACAGATACATTTCCCACTAACAGTACAAATCCCTGTTCGTTGCCCCCGTCTCACAATGGTCCAACAAGCGTGAGAAAGGAACACAGCTGCTGTATCCTTCCTTGCAGCTTCCTGCTTCTTTCACTTCTGAACACAAAAGGCTGCCTTATATTGAACCAGATCATCCCTCAAGGTCAATACTGTCTACTTGGACCAGCACCAGCTCTTCAGGGTCTCAGGCAAAGGTCTTTCACACTACCCACTACTTGATCCTTTTCAACTGAAGATGCCAGGGATTGAACCTGCGACCTTCTGCATGCAAAGCAGAGGCTCTTCCACTGAGCCACATTTCTCCTTTGGTGGCCGTGCCTCAACTTGAGAGCTCCCTCCTACAACTGTGTATTCATTTCCTGCAATAACTTTTTTGCCTTAAAGAGGAACGGGCACACCTTGCGTGTGCAATACGTTATAGACTTCCAAAATTTCAGCCAATAGACGTGTTTCATAATCAGAACGTGCCAGCAGTTGAGGTTTCTTGAACAACAGGGTAGCAAATGTCAGCCACAGCCTGCAAGAACATCCCTGACTATTGCCTCATGGGAGCAAGGTCACCTGCACGAAAAGCAGAGGTTTGCATTTGACCCCACACTGAATTACTTAATGTATCTTACCAAGAAGGCCTTGCAGTACGTCCAAATAAGTTATTCAAGCTCAGGGCAACCACGGATGCTTTTAGGGAAGTGAAAGAAATCATGCATTTTGAATCAGCCAGCGTGCTTGTTGCAGTTAGTGTTGCAGTTAATCTAGGTGTCGCAGGTTCAAATCTTCACTCTGCTGTGAGAGCTCACCAAGTGGGGTTAAGTCAGTCACTCTCTCAGCCTAACCTACCTCGCAGGGCTGTTGTTGCAAGGATAAAATGGGAGCAGGGAGTACTGTGTTGGAAGCCACTATTCTCCCTATTGCGAAGACAAAGAAAAACAACCAAGAGTATAAACAGCCAAATAGAAGCCCCCCCATCCAAAGAGCCTTTAGCGATTTCAGTTCATCCAGTGAAAAATATGGTTTCCTTTTATGCTCTCCTCTCTCAAGCAAACCGACCTGTTTTCAGATCCAGTGGCCAAAAACAGCACACCATGAACATGTTGCAGAAACCAGTGGTATAAAGACACTAAAGGGGAAAAAAAGGAAGAGCCAGCAGGAAGTAGAAGTCGAAACACACTTTTCTCCAGGGAGAATAGATAGTATTTACAAGAGGGGACCAATACAAAACAAGTATCAGCCTCTTCAGACGGAACACCACCACTCCTCGGTAAAGTGGCTGCTGAAGAAGAGGCCAGAAGTAAGCCCCCAGGAAACCTACTAGCAAATTTACAGTTTGGAATGAGAACCGCCGAGCAATTAAGGAAAGAAGCCAGACTCGGCCTAACACAGGGATTCTCATGCACTGTCACACAGTGCTCCTTCCCGAAGCTAGAATACTCAGAACCGTTCCCAAAGTTGCTAGTCTTCAGTCTTAGACTTAAGATTGAAGAACAAGCTGGAAAAGGGGGTCTGTGAAGAGCCCACTTTATTTCATTCATACCCCATCTTCCTCCCCAGGGGGAACCCCAAAACAGCTCACATCATTCTCTTCTCATCCCTTGTATCCTCACAACAACCCTGCGAGGTAGGTTTGGCTGAGGGTGTGTGACTGGCCCACAGTCACCCAGAGAGCTTCCATAGCAGAGTGTGGATTTCATGAAGCCTGGGTCTCCCGGATTCTAGCCCAACACTCTAACCCAGAGGTGTCAAACTCATTTGTTACGAGGGCCAGATCTGACATAAATGTCACTTTGTCGGGCCAGGCCATGTGTGCCATAAAACGTAATGCCAGGTATTGGAGATAGAAACTATAAAAGGCAGCCGCTGGTAAGCTCCGAGTTGGTGTGTATCCTCACTGCAAGGCCCCATGGGCTGGGTGGGGGGTGCAAAGGAAAACCCATATGGATGAACTGGAGAGCCAGTGTACAGCACCGGGCAGAAGTTCCCACGCTGCTTGACTGCTGCAGTTGAGGTTGTTCCACTATGCTGAAGCCACAATCGGAGTGGCTCCACCCACTCCCCCCCCCCAGCAGTCTCCTGTTCCCTCCCTTACATTAGTTGCTCACAGGCCACATAAGAGCCCTTGACAGGCTGGTTCCGGCCCCCAGGCCTTATGTTTTACACCCCTGCTCTAACCACTAGACAACACGGGCCCTCAACAAAATCCATGACATCCAAAGCTTGGGGAAATGATCACAAAGATCCTCATGCTTTACTATTTGATCAGAGGAACACTGACTGGCTTACTAGCAGCAGGCTCTTACGCAAGGGTACTACAGTCTAAGTCCATCGACTAGAGTAACTCTGCATAAGACTGCACTGTTAGTCCATGCCTCCCTAGGAAGGGATATCTCACCATATTTCAGTTCTAAGAAAGAATGTTGTGAAGTCCATGCTCTACGTTCATTCAGCATACAAAGCGGCTTACATCGTTCTCCTCTCTGCCATTTTATTTTCACAACAAACCTGAGAGGCGGGATACATTAGTGTGACTGGCTCAAGGTCACCCAGTGATCTTCCATGGCAGAGTTAGAATTCGAACATGGATCTCCCAAATACTAGCCCAACACTACCGACTACACCACCCTGGCTCTCTAGAATTTATTAATGGAAACACAAAACTTATGGCTGTTTTTAAAAGAAATGGGTGTGTCACAACATCTGATTGTTTTGATGCGCAACTTATAGACTGGACAGAAGGCTACTGCTAGGATGGAGTATGGAAAAACAGAATGGTTTCCAACTGGCAGAGGTGTCAGACGAGGATCCCTTTTATCTCCCTATCAGTTCAATCTATGCGCAGAGCATATCATGCTGGACTAGATTTAGATTACGGTAGAGTGAGAACTGGTGAAAAGGAACATTAACAATTTGAGACATGCAGGTGACACCACATTACTGGCAGAAAACAGCGAAGACCTGAAGCAACTAGTAATGAAGGTGAAAGGAGAATGTGCCAAATCAGGATTACAGCTGAACATCAAGAAGACAAAATGACTGCTGGGAAATTGCACAACTTTTAAGGTTGACTTCTAAGGAAATTGTTCAATATTTTCTATTCCTTGGCTCCATTATCAACCAAAGGGGAGACTGCAACCAAGAAACCAGAAGGAGACCAAGACTGGGAAGTGCAACCATGAAGGAGCTAGAAAAGATCCTTAAGTGTAAGGATGTGTTGCTGGCGACGAAGATCAAGCTCATTCATACCAATGTATTCCCCATTACTATGTACGGGTGTGAAAGTTGGACAATGAAGAAAGCTAACAGGAAGGAAGTCGATCCCTTTGAAATGTGTTGTTGGAGGAGAGTTTTACAGATACCGTGGACTGCCAAAAAGATCAAATCGAGCCTGAATTCTCTTTAGAAGCGAAAAATTACTAAACTGGGGCTAATCTTTGGTCACATTATGAGAAGA
>NW_015160838.1:1383242-1388194 GCF_001447785.1 Gekko japonicus
GGGAAAGAGGAAGACCCACCATGAGATGGACTGACTCCATCAAGGAAGCCACGGCCCTCAGTTTGCAAGGTCATTAATTCACAGGGTCACCGTTAAGTCGGAACCAACTTGACAACACTCAGCACACACGCATAACTCATTGCCTGCACAATGAATATTTTTGTGCTCTATTTCCCCACGATACTATTTTTATCCTGTATATATTTGGGCTCTGCATAGGAAAAGAACCAGTCTACTGCCACCTTTTGCACTGTGTGGGCCTTTTAGCCCCGCTATTCACTGCTGGGGGTTTCTCCCTCCTCAGCATTTATGGATATATACAGCTACCCTTTGAGAACCTAACGCAGCCGATGAAGTGGGACCCACCTCAGGCCAGTGTGAGCTGCAACCAAGAGGCCAGGCCCCTCTTGTCTTTGTGACGATCGATACACCTAGCATGGTGGAGTGGGGCTTAAGGTGTGGTTATAGAGTCAGGCAGGGTGAAATCCAGCTGGGGCTATTTCTAGGGTTTTAACTATTATTGTAAGCCACCCTGAACCACAAAGAAACACAGGATCAAAAACGTTTTAATTAATAACTAAATAAATGACCACTGCAAGCAATGCTCCCTCTAAGCTGTGGAGTCATGTGAGCAAAAATTCTACTTTGTGAGCGAGCAATTTTCTGTTGCATAGATTAGTTTGCTCTGGAGCCATCCTTCCTGAGCTAAGACAAAAATGTGTGAGCCAGAGGCTAAAACACTGTGAGCTAGCTCATACTAACTCAGCTTAGAGGGAACACTGACTGCAAGCTCTACATACACCCAAGATGGTACCTAGACAAGGAGACTGTAAAGTTCCATACACCTGATTTCAGGCTCCTGAGGAGACCTTAACAGATGACTGTTGGGCAACCGCCACTGAAAGTATATACACACCCTATTGTTCTGTGCCATTGTTAAACTGTCCACTTTGTTTTAAACAGTCACTCTAGGTTAAGCGACAAGGAAGAGGGGGGGGTGTCTAGTTTTTAGAAAGCCGCATCAAATTTGTAGGCACCTGACAAACAAACTGCCTGGGATTTCTTCCCAGCCCTGATTAGATAAACTGTTTCCTTAATGCTTCAGGGAAAGGCTTAAACAATATCTTTTTAAAAAAAAAGGAATTGCTGACATTCAAGAACAAAAATACTTCTGGGAAAGATTCATTTGACGTTTCTGACATTTGTGTGAGTCAAGCAACACCTCAGTGTCAGGTTGTACAGAGTAATTTGACAGTTCTTTCCTCCAATTAGTACAGAACTTCATTAGGAGGAGGGCAGGCTGAAAATGAAACTTCAAGGAGGATAAAAGGTGGCACGCGGCTTCCATCGACCGGAACTCCAAAGGGGACATTTGTACGTGACGTGAACTTCAGCACACTTTTGCTATATGGCCTTACAGGCCTAAGTCCTTTTTAAAATGGGAGGAGAGAAGGCGAGAGAGACAGAGAAAAATAAAAATTCCCCTTGTATGCATGCAAGTCTCTTGTATGCCCCCTTGTATGCATGCAAGGATTCACTGGACCTGGGCCAAATTAGTAACCTGCAAGCCAGTGGGGAAATTTCGCCATTCACAAAAGTATTTCATTTACAACCATCAGATTCTCAAACCATGCGATAAAATATTAGAATTTTCTCCTCACTATTTTGCATGCTAATTTAACAAACCACTCCTACATATGCAACAATGATATGTAATTCCATTTCATCGTCTGACAAAAGTGTGCATGCACATGAAAGTTCACACCTTGAATAAAACTCTGCTGGTCTTAGAGGTGCCCCCACTGGACTCTAACTTTGTTCTATTGCTTGAGACCAACCAGCATGGCTGCCCACCTTGATCTAACAAGACCTCAGTTCAAGTTTTAAAATAAGGACAGGTTTCTTTGTATGTTACACCAACACAAAGGATTTACTTGAATGATGAACGTACAGTCTCCGGTCTCACACAGCTTCAGAACTGCCCCAACTAAACACAGAAGCATACGCTAGCCCAGTGGTGGCGAACCTATGGCACGGGTGCCAGAGGTGGCACTCAGAGCCCTCTCTGTGGGCATGCGTGTCATCGCCCCAGCCATGGTTTTTCTAAAGTAAAACCTCAGCATTCAGGTTAAATTGCCGTGTTGGCACTTTGCGATAAATAAGTGGGGTTTGGGTCGTAGTTTGGGCACTCGGTCTCTAAAAGGTTCGCCATCACTGCGCTAGCCAACTGCACTATGGGAGCCGTCTTCACATGGCCTAGTCACATAGAATCCACATTGGATGAGAGAGTAGCATGAGAACCATGGGAACCATGCGGCAAGGTAACCACTTCATAGGCCCATTCTGCACAGTTCCCACTTATATGGATGTTACGGGTACGATGGAAGTAAAACATCTTTCATGCCACAAAGAGAATTGACTAGCACCTTCGTCCATAACAACGCACCATTTCACAGACTTAGTCTGGTTAAACAACTTGAGGCTCTGGGGAAGGACAAGGATTCTCTCACAGATTTCTGCACCCAACTTTAACGGCACATCCCAGGCCTGCAGGGAAGCTACAAGACGGTTCATCGTGGCTCAAACAGCTTTATTTTTTTTTGTACCGTAGATATTGCCTAACCAGTTACTGGGCCATGAGCAGACATCAGCCACAACCTACTTCACCACGATGGAGCTTACAAATTGACTGGCCCTTTATAGGCAGCAATTGCCCCACTGAGCCACAAATAGCCATTTTAGTCTGTGCTGCTAAGAAGGCTGTACCCCTAAACATACAAAACACAGCAGTGGGGAGCAAAATATTTTTTTAAACAAGAGAGAAGGGTGACTTCACCCAAAAGGAGTTTCCTGCATTGAATTTAACCACACGAATCCCCCTTTGGTGTTACTTACACCATATACACACACTCTTATTTTGCCATGTGCACACTGAACAGGAAATCACCTCCCCACATGCACACACACACATCCATGGTGAACAGATGTGCACCCATTCATCACACAACCAGTGACAAGTGGGATTCATGCGTCATACGCAGACATATATGGCTTGCATCCATAAGCGACAGGCCGGGAAGGTGGAAAGAGAAAAGCGGAAGTATAAATATCCCGTTACGCTCAAAATATAAAGACTGCACAAGGAAGCCAATGTGTTGTTTTGTAATATAGTTACCAGTTATGGAGCATTTTATTCAAGGCATGGCACACTGCATTTAGTCCTCACAACAATCTAAGCTTTTTATCTCTGAAAACTGCAGGGGGGGAAGGGTGGACAAAACAACTTATTTAAGGCTTCATGGGCTCCCAGACCTTTTCCACATAGCCCTGGGCTACAACCCCAGGCACTCTAACTTAAAACTTCTCACTGGGAGTTGCTTTCAAACAAGGATCGTGTTTCTGGCAAGTTTGTAGCTAGAGACGATGAACACCGGAGTCTTCCTTGAGGGGCAGTGCTTTCTGCCGTTCTACATAACACAAGTACAATCACACAAACAGCAGCTGGGAGGAGCTGGAGGAAAGGAAGAATCCAAAGCAGCGAACAGTTCAGGGTCACACTACGGAAATGATGTGCTTTGCGAAGTATATGAAGGAGCAACTCTTCTTCTGGCGTTAAGACAAAGAGTCGAGAAATAACAGAGGACCCTATTAAGTTAGCGCTACGCAAAAAGCCACTCGCAGCGCTAAGCCTAGAAGACCACGGAGAACTTTAAAAATGCAGCATTAAACTGCAGCGACAAAGGAACGATATATAAACGATATATAAAAATGCTCACGTTCTGAAAGTGAGGAAGTGAACCCCTCTGTTTTAAAAAAAAGAAATAGCCAGGTATCGCTCCCCCACATGCAGAGCACGGTTTTTTAATTCGCTTACAGTAATACTTGGATTCCTTTGTTTGCTCAGTTTCCTCGTTTTAAGCTGAGCCTGTCGAAAACTGAATCACAGGGAACACGAGCACATGGAGAAGTCAGTTCTCCTTCCCTCCCTGCAACCCCCGCAACTAGAGTAACAGTTGATTTCAATAAATCCGTCCACCCTGAGGTGGCAAGAACAACCAGCCTTCTGTTAATGTCACTTCCAGCAGTCGCACCAGATTACTGGAGCCACAAGAAAAAGAGAATTATAAACCTCTCCCGACTGACTGCCTGACTCTTGCTGGTCAAATCCTGGCTTCCTGTTTCGTCCCTCAGTCCACCAAGTGCCCCCTCTGGAATTACTTTATTATTATTAATCGATTCTCCTCCCCCACCCACCCTTTACACTCCACTCGCCCTAAATTTTGTCATGAGGGCGAGAGGAAGAGGTGGGGCAACCCTGGCCCTCCCCAGCGCCATTCAAAAAGAAAAAATCCAATTAGATAAGCCACTAATTCTTTTAAGTAATTTGATTTAGGTCAATTGCATCTAAAATAATTGATTTTTTTTTGAAGGGTGGAGGGGGTGGGAGAGAGGAGGAGTCTGCGGGAGTAGACTGGCACGGATTCTCATAAAGGGACAGCGTCTCTTCCCCCCCCCATCACCACCACCAATGTGAATATGAAAATACTAGCCACACCTGAAAGCAAGGTTGGGGGGGGGGGAGCTGAGAGAGAATAATCCGGAGTCTTCTCGACTAGAGAGAGTCAGCCAGGTCTACTTCTCTCCCTGCCCCCCCACACACAAAAACACTCGCGTTGGGAGAATGAAAGAAGAGGGGCCAAAAAAAAAGAATGTACTTTTAATGAGATTGCACAGAGGGAAGTAAAACCCGAGAATCTCTCCTCTCCCCCACCCCAGGGTGTTGGCACCTTCCCCAAACACGTTTCCCTCTCCAAAGCCAAACAAAACCACCCACCCCCTTCTTGCTATTCTTTTCTCAAGGGGTGGGGGTAGGGGGCGGAGTTGTCCCCTTCCCGCTTCTTTAAAATTACATTTCCCCCCCCCATTACTAAAAATAGGAAGAGCGCTGTGAC
>NW_015160838.1:1388205-1389037 GCF_001447785.1 Gekko japonicus
CCCGCCCCAACACTCGACCCTCCCCCCCGCCTTGAGGACACCATAAGAATGGCATAATTACACGGCAGTAACCCCCCACCGAACTTGGTGGGGCTTACTTCCGAGTAAACCCTCCTGGGGTCGGCCTAGGCGCGAGTCTCTCCCACAGGGCAAGACAGGCTGAGACACGAGGGCAGCGCCCGCTGGCAGAGTCCGGAAAGAAAAGTCCGACCGACAAGCAGGCAGGCAGGCAAACACTCATTGCAAGGCTACATTTCTTCTTTCGGGGATTTTTTTAAAAAAACTGACTTACCGGGATCGAAGTCGGGCACGACCGCTTGATACTGGGCCCCCACTCTCATGCCGCCTCCCCCTGCAAAAAACAACAACATGGGTTTCTTTGGAGGGCTGTGGAAAGCTTCGCGAACCAAGTTCTTGCCCTTATTGTCTTTTCTTTTTTCTTTTGTAATCGTCCCAGCTTCCCTTCCCGCGATTGCTCACCGTGCTCTTCGTCGCTGGACGATCCCGAGCTGCCTTCTTCCCAGGAGTTGTTGCTGCTGCTATTCCCATTAGGCGCTGCTGCCGCGGCCAAACTTTTCGGATTCCCATTGTTAGTGCTGGGAGCCCCGCCGGCGGCAGCGGCGGCAGAGGCGTTGCTAGAAGCGCCGGTCGCGCTGCTGGCATTGTTCCTGCCTCGTCTTTTCCCCGAGACCTCTGCGCCCTTCTCTATCATGGCTGGCATGGAGTGGGGGGGGGGTGTTAAAGAAAGTATAGGAAAAGAGAGATCAGAGCTCCAAATCTGCGCGGGGGGGGGAATAATAGAAAAGCTTTTTATATATAAAGATATATATAA
>NW_015160838.1:1389296-1417720 GCF_001447785.1 Gekko japonicus
GGGGGGGGGGGGGGGGGGGAGGTAGTTTGGTAGCTGCCCCCGAAGCGGGGCAATTCCACGCAAAGGGGGGATGGAGCGAGGGCGCAAAGCCAGCGGGGTCACCGGAGCGCAGGAGGCGGTGAAGCGCAATCCAGCGCTCCGAGCCTTTTCTGCCCACTCACACACGCACACAAATACTTCCCCCATCAGACAGAAAAGAGTAGCTTGGGACTATTTTTCTCCGCCGCCCCCCCCCCTCCACCTCCTTGGCGGAGGGTTACCGGAGACACGCCGCACAGTTTGAATGAAATAGCCATACAAAGAAAAGGAACAAGTCTGGAACCCGCGAAGTCCTTTCCGGGCTGGGTTCCTTCTTTCCCGTCCACTTCCCACTTGGGCGCGTGGCGACTGCCCGGGAAGGGTTTGGTTTCCCTTCCTTTTTTCCGCCGTGGCCGAGCCTCCCTCCGGGAAAGTGGAGCTTTGCCTATTCGGAGAAAAGGGGGGAGGGAGGGGGGAAGTCGTCGGGATTTGGCTGGGAGTTTGGAAGCAAATCGGATCTTCTGTCTCCCGGGGCGCCGGAGTGGAGGGGAACGCGACAGAACCTCCCGTTTCTCTCTCTCTCGACATGAAAATGGGGCAACTTCGTGGGAAACGGCAGAGAGTTGTCATGCAACAGAATAGCGCTGTTTGCTTTCTCTCCCCCCCCATCCCCGAAGAAGATTTCGAATGTCTCCTTCAAACATACATATGGAGAGGAAGCAAACATCTGCCCTCCTCGTCCACCCCCAGAGACCCATCAAGAGGGCAGGAAACCTACAACAGGACCAATGATGTGTGTGTATAGATAGATACATAGATATTCCAAGGGGTGTGTGTGTGTATGTATATATATATGTGTGTGTGTGTTAGGTATATATATGTGTGTGTGTGTGTGTAGGTATATATATATGTGTGTGTGTGTATATGTGTGTGTGCGTGCTCCAAGCTGTATTTAACATTAGTGCCAAAGTAAGGGAGACTTCCTCCCCATCCACCCTCCACTTTCACCAGAGGAGGAGGAGGAAGAAGGGAGGGGGAGAGGAGACGGAGGCTCAGGGAGAGAACTTGTCAACATCTAACCATTTTTTTCCACATAGGGAAGGAGGAAAATAGAGGCAGCCCTTGAAGAGTTTTGCAGGATTGAAGTTGCGGCTTGCTGGAGCCGGGGAGGCTATGCCTATCTTTTTGATCTTCAAGGCCTGCGTTCGCCCCCCTCCCCCTTTGCTGAGGAAACCGAGAATATACAACTGTATGTCTCGTTTGAATGCTGCATCCTGACTGCCCTGCGCTTCCCTATAATTCCTTGTTCCATAGCAGATCGCAAAACCAAAAAAGACAGGTTGGGGAATTAAAATGGGAGAGTTTTGTGAGTCACAGTAGGAAGGCTCTAGGCCCCGATCCAGAAGCTGCTGCAACAGCCTTGCTCCTATAGATGGTTACTTAGAAGTAAGTCCCACTGAAGTCTTTTTTAATTTACCAATCTGGTTTCTGGATAATTACAAACAGGATTGCAGGCCAAAAATAATGGTGGGGTGGGATTGTCAGTCTGCTTTGGTAACTCTGATGTTTCCTCAGCTATCCTACTTATGGATTACAAATTGTTCTGATGTCTTGAGGTTTTTTATATTGATAATTTATTATTTTTATTTTAAAGTGTCTGGAGTGGGACTTAATAACTAAATAAATAAATCTCAGAACAAACTATCTGCTATATGTATTGAGAGCTGATGGGGTGTAGTGGTTGGAGTATCTGCCGAGGTTCTGGCTGAACCAAGGTTAAATTCCCACTCTGCCATGGAAGCTTGCCAGGTGACTTTGGGTGAGTGACATACTGTGAGCCCAACCTACCTCACAGGGTTGTTGTGAAGATAAAATAATAAAGCGGAATGTGGTAAGCCACTATGTAAACTTGAACTATTCAAGAGGGTTTTTCTATGCAGGTAATAGGGTCGTACTGCACAAAATTGTTTTACAAACTTGCCTGGATAATACTAGGGACTGCAGTCCATACAGCTAGTTTGGTGTAGTGGTTAGGAGCACGGACTCTAATCTGGGAGAACTGGGTTTGATTCCCCACCCATCCACATGCAGCTGCTGGCATGACCTTGGGTCAGTCACAAGTTCTCTCAGAGCTGTTCTCTCAAGAGCAGTCATCAATAGAGCTCTCTCAGCCCCACCTACCTCACAGGGTGTCTGTTGCGGGGAGGGGAAGGGAAAGGAGTTTGTAAGCCACTCTGAGTGAAACGCAGGGTATAAATCCAATCGCTTCTTCTTCCTTCACTTTATCATCAACAGAAGAACCCTATGAGGTTGGTTAAGCTGAGAAAGAGAGAGAGACTGACCCGGTGTTACCCAGATATGTGTGCCCCTACAACATGGCTGCCGTGTCTGGGGCCGTGTTCTATTTTTGCTTCTCCATAGGTGGTAGAATCTCCCATAATATATTTAAGCTTTTATTGAGTGTTTATATTGGCTCTTCGAATTCCATTCACTGTACACATTTGTTTTAAGTAAAGTTTCAATTAAATGAAGCGTTCAGGGCAATAAAGGGAAGATTTACATATTTGAAGGGTGAACAAGGAAACTTTTGGGTAACCAGATACATGCCAGAGTTTCCCAATATTTATCCAGCTGAAATAAATTGGGGTGGGTGGCTTTAGATATCCTGTGTTTGCAGGACTGGGAACTCTGACAGGGAAGTCTAGTCGAAGGATGAAAAGCCTGCGTACCGTGCGTTTTATCTGATGTGTGCGTGAAGTGGTAGTGAGATGGATATGATAGGACCTGGGTAGCCCAGACTAGCCGGATCTCAGAAGGTAATCAGGGTCGACCCTGGCTAGTATTTGGATGGGAGACCTCCAAGGAATATCAGGGTCATGCTGCAGAGGCAGGCAATAGCAAACCACCTCTGAATGTTTCTTGGCTCGAAAACCCCACAGAGTCACCATAAGTCAGCTGAGACTTGATAGCAAAAAAAAGAGGGGGGGTTGGGTCATTCTCCTTGGCTGAGAGTGGTAGGGACACCAACTCTGTGTTGGGAAATTCCTGGAGATTTAGGGGTGGAATCAAGGGAGGGTGGGGTGAAGGGAGGGGGCTCAGCAGGGTATAATGCCATAGAGCAGTGGTGGTGAACCTATGGCACAGGTGCCAGAGGTGGCTCTCAGAGCCCTCTCTGTGGGCACACATGCCATCGCCCCAGCCAGGCCCAGACCACCACTGAAGTGTCGAATTCTCTGCCAAATGATTTTACGTAAATGAAAGCATTTGGGATGGCTTTCCTTACTTTGTTTGGATCATCTTAAGTTAATGTGTGAGTTGTTTTTTCTAAAGCAAAACCTCAGTATTCAGGTTAAATTGCCGTGTTGGCACTTTGCGATAAATAAGTGGGTTCTGGGTCGCAGTTTGGGCACTCGGTCTCTAAAAGGTTCTGCCATAGAGTCTGCCCTCCAAAGCAGCCATTTTCTCCAGGGCAACTGATCTCTGTCTCCTGGAGATAAGTTAGTTTCAGAGACTAAGCTGTGCAGGTCTGCAGTCGAAGAGCTGAAGATCCTGGAGGGTTTTTGTTTTGTTTCTTGCCATCTTCTGGGCATGGAGCAGGGGTCACTGGGTATGTGTGGGGGGTATTTGTGAATCTCCTGCATTGTGCAGGGGGTTGAGCTAGAGGTCCCTTCCAACTCTATGATTCTATGGTTTAATTCTGGGAGACCTGGAGGATGTCAACCCAGAGAGTGGGGAGTGTACTCCTGAAAAGTACTCGGAAGCGTTGAGTGATTCAGCAAGAGTACTTTATTAAACCAGAACAAGACAAGGAAGGCCGGCACCCAGGCCGGTATATATGCACAGAAACCCACCACCCAAAACACACCCTTAGTGACCCTATAGGTTATTTACAGTAGCCGGGAGTCTCATAGGCTCCCGGCTGTGGACCTGGCCCTGTGATTGGTGCGGGCTAGGATCCGCTGGTCTATTGTTCTTGCTGGACGAAGCTTTGGGGTAGCGCTTAGCCGCCACCCTCCCATCACCTTTAACACCCCTTAAAGGCAGCTGGAGAAGTGGTGCGTACAGTGAACAGAAGGGCCAATTCACATGTTACGAAGTCTTTTGTGTCCCTCCTGTGTCGCCCACCCAGTTGCAGCCAACACCAAATGTGATCTGGGAGCTCCAGGCTACAAACTGAATTCCCAAGTGTGTGTGGGCCAGATTCTGAACAAGACTACAACAAGAAGGTATAGAAGCCTTTCTTCCATGTTGTTTCCCTGACTCAAAATGGCCCTGGGAGCTTCTGTTTGCCCCAATGGGGAAACCAATATGTAACTCAAGTATGTAACCCCACAGTGTGGTACATGTAGTAAGCGCCCCATAGCCAATTCAGGTCCATATAACAGCACGGGCCTTGACCTTGTTAGCCCAGGCTAGCCTATTGGAAGCTAAGCAGAGTCAGCCCTGGTCAGTATTTGGATGGGAGACCACCGAGAAATACCCAAGTAGTGATGCCTTAAAAAAAACCTATATGGTTGCCATAAATCAGCTGTGAATTGATGGCACAAAAATTATAATAACAGCATTGGGGGGGGGTGCTTAAGTTCCTTCTCCCTGTGCGGGAAGAGAATGAACCTCAAAAACTGAGGAACCGCCCTTCCCTGCTCCAGAACCGCAAGTGAATTGAAGGCTGTGCAGTCCTCCAGCGAGTTCCACTTCCAGTTCCTACAAGCTGTGATACATGTGTACAAAGCTTTGTGCATTTCTGTCGGCCACAAAAAATGACTAGATACGTCTGCACCATTTCCCTCCTCTTCATTCAAGGGAAATATATGCCAGGGTTATGCAACTAAGGGGGGAAAAAAACAAACAATAAAAATTAAAAGACTCCATAAAATGAGCAGATCTAGACAACTGAGTGTTTTTAACTGGAAAAAAAATATGCAAACCTAACTTAGAAATGTCCTTCTTGGGACAGATTACAGTTTTTAAATGACTGTCGATATAGTCCCACCCTCTGGGTTCTTTGGGGGAAGGAGGGAATCAGACTACAAACACAGATATTGTTTGTTTCGTTATGCTTACTTATTCCGGAACTTGATTTCCAAGCCAGTTTACAACAGCAAACATTAAAATACAATTAAAAATAATTTTGCAAATTTTAAAGTTACCCCCTACACACACAAGCAGCAAGACAGACAGATAACAAAATCCAAAGAGGTGCAAAATTTAAAACAGGATTCTGAAAATGACAGCAGAATATACAGAGGGCAGATGATCATCACTGTATCCAATACTAAGGTGGCTGGCCCCCATTCCAATCACAAACCAGGCCACCCACGGACAAGGTATCAGGAGACACTCCATCTTGACTTTGCAAATTAACCAACAGAAGACCTCCTGCCCAAACAATTGAAAGGCTTGATGAGGACTGTCTATTCTCCAGGAAAATAGAACGTTGAGAGCAGCTGGAAGCCAGTCAAAGATAAAGGCTGGGGGGGGGGGATTGGAAATTTGTTCAGACTCCTGAGAGCTCACAGAATCCCAGAGTGGAAAAAATAATAAAGTGTGGGGAGGCATATTGTTTTTCCCATCTCATAATTCCTAACAGGACCCTAACTTATAAATAACTGAAGATCAGTGAACACTTTTCATCAATCCAGGAATACAATAATAAATCCAACACATCAATCACATTAGAAGATCCAGAACATGGAAAGGAGCAGTGGAGACATAACCTCCATAAGCAAGAAAGAAAATACTGGGGGTGGGGGTGGTGGAGCCTGTAATAATAAATGTTTTAGCTTGGCAACAAAAGTTATGTAAACTCAGTGCCCAGCAAACAGACGTTCCAGAGTTGGGGTATCCCCAACCATAAAGGTCCCTGTTTATTTGCCCACCTTTATACCGAGTATTAAGGAGGTAAGACAGGTCCTGAACTTTGGCTTCCAGTGCAGAGATCCATTTTAAAAAAATCTGTGAACCCCAACATGGAGCTCTTAAGTAATCCAGCCTTTTTAAACAACAGCACCATTTGTTTCTTAGTTTCATTCATTTTCAAAATGATGGATTGATCTGAAATCAATAACACTTCCTGTTTATAGAACAAAGTTTGAATCCAGTGGTACCTTTAGGACCCACAAAGTTTCATTCTGGCTATAAGCTTTTCTGTGCACACACACTTCTTCAGCTACCTGAAGATATCTGAAGTGTCCATGCACGCGGAAGTGTATGCCCAGAATTAAACTCTCTTGGTCTCAAAAGTGCCCCTGGACGCAAACTTTGTTCTGTTGCTTCAGACCAATATGGCTACCCACCTGTTTATGTTTTCACAAATCACTGGATCTAGAGTTGTGAGGAATTCAAGAGCAGTCTGTTTTATATTAATTACAGTTCTGTACATAAATACTGGCATAATACCTGTCACTGTGGCTATTGTTTTTATACAATTGGCGTTATAGAAGACAAATACTTAGCAAACCCTATATTAGAGGTAGCTCTTACCTGGATAGCCCAGGCCAGTCTGGTCTCATTAGATCTTGGAAGCTAAGCAGGATTTGCCATGGCCAGGACTTGGATGGGAGACCTCCAAGGAATACCAGGGTTGTGCCATGGAGGCAAGCAATGGCAAACCATCTCTGAACATCTCTTGCCTTGAAAACCCTATAGGGTTGCCATAAGTCAGCTATGACTTGATGGCGCTTTCCACCATAGTAGGGGTGCAGAGTGGATTTTGTCCAAAGTTGACAATGTAACACTCCCCCCCCCTCCACAGGAATTAATTGCATCCACTTGTTTATATAGACAAGACTCAGGGATACCTATGGGGTGGTGCCTAAAAGTGTTCCCCGTCATTGATGAACCCCTCAGGAGGGTGATATGTTTACTCTCTTTCTTGCCACATACATAGTAATGAATCCCATAGAATCACTAAGAAATTTCAAAGTCTGCATCTGCATAGCTCCATCCTGGGTTCTGTTTTTGGAATTTCAAAGGGAGATCAGAAAGAGATTGCTGAATTGCCGCTGATAATGAAGCTCAAGACAATGCATCCTCCTGGACTGGATTGAGACCTGGGTTTCCTGTCTGATTACCAATGCTGATTTCTCCAGGCCTACTACCCCTCTGCATATCTCACCTAATCCAATCATGCCTACTATTGTCATTCACCTGCGAGAAATTTCAAAGTCTGCATCTGCGTAGCTCCATCCTGGGTTCTGTTTTTGGCATTTCAAAGGGAGATCAGAAAGAGAGATTGCTGAACTACAGCTGATAATGAAGCTCAAGACAATGCATCCTCCTGGACTGGATTGAGACCTGGGTTTCCTGTCTGATTACCAATGCTGATTTCTCCAGGCCTACTACCCCTCTGCATATCTCACCTAATCCAATCATGCCTACTATTGTCATTCACCTGCTACTGTCATTCTCACCTAATCCAATCATGCCTGCTATTGTCATTCACCTGCTATTGTCATTCAGCATCTGAAATCACTCTGCTCTCCAATTATAGGACAGATAGACTCACATTCTAGCTGTATCTGAAGAAGTGAGCCGTGAGTGACTCACGAAAGCTCATACCCTGCCACAAATTTTGTTCATCTTTAATGGACTCTCTTTCTACATGGTCACTCTGTTAAGAATGCAACTCAACAACGAAGTAAGTAACAAGTGATTCAGCTTTATTGAGAACAAGAACTCCAAAAAGATCATACAACATCATACAACACAAGACTCCACACAACAGATAACAGCGGAGCATAGCTCCTTTTAAACTCTCCCGGGCTGGGGTAGCCACGCCCTCACACAGTTAACATCCAATCACATTTCATAGATAACGACCAATTATTTGTCTTCCCTCCAGCCCAGACTCTTACATTTCATTGGTTGCTGTACATGCTTCAGCCAATGGTGTTGTTCCAGATTACAATCCGGCTGAGGTTTCAAATTTTACAGTACATGTCAATGGCAAGACACAACACACTCTAACGTGGTCACTCTAATGCAGTGATACTGAGTGGCTCAGGAGCCACATGTGGCTCTTTAACAAGACAATGGCTCTTCTGAGCACTGTTTCCCAATGTGGCACCTGCCCATATTTCAGGAAAGTGCCTGTTGGGGCTTGTGGTGAGCTTGTTGTTTCCACCTTGAAATACTGGAGGAACCAAAGGCTGGGTAAACGACAACTGTCCCTTTGGACTTTATACCAGGGGAGGAAGTAAAGGGCCCATCCTTTCCAATAACTCCCCATACCCTGTGCAGACTCATCCCAGCAGCTGGGTGATTGTCCAGACGACAGCCGGGGTCAGCATTAGCATACCCTGAAGTGGGGCAGGGCAACAGCCAAGGCCTAAGACTTCTGATGGGGCCCACTGCTGCTGACCCCCCCCCACCCATGCACCTCCCCTGACACCTGTCTGTACCCGTGCTCCCCAGCGGCCCAGAGCAACTGAGGAAGGGCATGTGGGTGGTGTGCATAGTGGTGGCATTCCTAGTGGCAATGGCAAGGTGGTGCGGTCATCTGAGCACGGACAGTGGGAAGGTTTGCAAGCAGAGGGACTCACAGGCAATTGATGGCGTGCACATGTGAAGGTGGGGGGGAAGTCATAGGGGTCCCTGGTGGCTGGCAGATAGAGGGTCCCGGGCAGCAGCCCCCCAAAACCTGGAACCAGCCCTGCAGGCAACAATCTGATCACAGAGGAGAATGAAACCACCATCACGACAACCAACTAGGAAAAGTCACAAGAAGCTGGCCGCATTGGACTGGTGATTATTGTACTCTGCTTTCTCCATGGGCGGCTCGCTCTCCTCCGGGAAACTTGGCAATCTCGCTCTTTTGCCTGATCTACTATGCCTCATGCAAGGGAGAGTGCGAGACGGCAAGGAGAGAAGTTCTTCCCCTCACTCCGGATTCACAAAGAACATAAGAACATAAGAGACGCCAATGTTGGATCAGGCCAAAGGCCCATCCAGTCCAACACTCTGCGTCACACAGTGGCCAGAAATACCAGTGCCATCAGGAGGTCCACCAGTGGGGCCAGGACATTAGAAGCCCTCCCACTGTTGACTCCCACAGTTCGACAGGTAAATCAAGAAAGGTTTCCTCGGCCTGACGTTTAGCAGTTTCCGCTAGTTTCAGTGGTTGGTTCGGCAGTGAAGGGAAGAGATAACCCTACATACCCAGTGGTACTCTGGTGATTTAAAAGGGTTATCATTCTATATTTAATATTAATAGCGGTATGATATATTATCGTGTGTGTGTGTGTGTTTGGCAGTGTGAAACACAGGGCGTGCAGTGGCCGCATCTCTCGGTTGACGGCAAATGTGATCGTCGCTTTCCACAAGCCACAGAATGAGCACCACTGCTCCAAAGTGTACAAATATTGGGGGAGAGGGTCAGAATGTTGGGAACTGCCTATGATGGACAAAACAGGCAGTCTGCCTTGCTCACTGCAGCCTGAAGGTGTGCTCTCTCGATTGCAACGTGGATCGATGCCAGATTGATTGACAGAGGCAAGGCATTCTCAGTAACCACCCCAATACCATGGAACTCCCTCCCTTTGGAGGCCCACTTGGCTACATCACTCCCACATTTCGACAGGTAAATCAGGAAAGGTTTCCTCGGCCTGATGTTTAGCAGTTTCCGCTAGTTTCAGTGGTTTTTCACTTGGTTGGATTTAGTCATTTATGGAGACATTTATACCCTACTCTTCTCCCCAATGGGAATCCAAAGCAGCTTACCACACTCTTCCATTTTAAGCTCACAATAAGACCCCCTGTGAAGTAGGTTAGGCTGAGGGAGACTGATTGGTCCAAGGTCACCCAGAGAACTTCTCGACAGAGTAAGGATTCAGTCAGGCCTGGGTCTCCCAGATACCAGTCCAACACTCCAAACTACCACCGCTGGTTTCTAATGAGTGGTTTCCCCGTTTTGTCAATAAAAGAAAAGACAGTGGCTGGAGGGGAGGCCCACCACGCTAAGTGTTTCTTGAACAGTTCAGGAGGGAGTCCATCAGGACCAGGGGCCTCCTCTACCTTTAGAGCAGCTTGGTGTAGTGGTTAAGAGTGGCAGACTCTGATCTGGAGAACCGGGTTTGATTCCCCACTCCTCCACATGAGGGCAGCTGGGTGACCTTGGGCCACTCACCGTTCTCTCAGAGCTGTTCTCTCAAGAGCAGTTTCTGTCAGAGTTCTCTCAGCCCCACCTACCTCACAGGGTGCCTGTTGTGGGGAGAGGAAAGGAAGGCGATTGTAAGCCGCTCCAAGACTCCTTTGGATGGTGAAGAGTGGGGTATAAAACCAACTCTTCTTCAACTGATTTCGTTATGACTCAGAGGCAACCATTGAGGAAGTTCAGAAGGAATGAAATCTGATGACTCAGCACGATGATCTAGGGGAGCAAATAAGATATTTGTAAAATGGTCTTCCCAGGTCTGGGCCGGGATTAAGCAATCAATTAGACCTCTTCTGCATAATGTTCAGGGTCTCCCAGAAAAGCAGCTTGTTGGAAAGAAATCCCTATATCACCTTGCAGGTGGCAAAATATTTGCTAGGTGCAATAAGGATCCAAGAATATGTATGCCTTTATCTTAGTTTTTATGTCACTCGGTTTTTATGTAATTTTACTTTGCTGAATGTAAAAACTTCTTTTTAAATGTCTCTTTGGTTCTGGTGAGACAAAAGCCTAATAAGGATGATGAATGAATAATGAGTGGTTTAAATAAGGCCGTTGTCTTCTGTTTTTCTGGTCTGACGTTTTTATTCATTTTTAACCAGACACTTCCACCTCACCCCGATGGTTTTATGAGCTAGACTGCAATTCAGGCTGTTTTGAGGATTGTCCATACTGGTGGTGTTTTGTAATAGAGTTTCTTGTAAACTTCTGCATTTCCTTTTAAATATAAAATAGCGATTGAGACATCACACCAAGTATTTTTTAAAAAGCCCTTGCCGACAGAGGGTTCCATATTTTTAAACTGGGTTGCCACATGCACATTGCAGTATAGGTGCACAGAGTTTCATGACCCCAGAAGACACGGAGGACAGCCGTCTTCCTGTTACACACATCTAAAGAAGTGAGCTCTGACTCATGAAAGCTCCTACCCTGCCACATATTTTGTTAGTCTTTAAGGTGCTACTGGACCCTTGGCTCTTTTCTACTGCTACAGACAGACTAACACAGCCACCCATCCTGATCTATCTTGCATGCACCAGGAAGAGATGACCTGGTTTATACCTCTTGCCAAGCACATGGGATTTAGTACAGGTAAATTCCGGCTTGTTTTTGATACCCATTGTGTTGCGTTTAAACTGAGCCATGGCCAACCGCTGCTGGGAGTGGTTTGTATACTGGAATCTGAGCTCTGAAGTCAGCCAGATTCCCCTCTGCTCTGGCAAGCTGTTTCCTAGGTTGACTCTACAGCATTCTAGTGGACTCTAAGTCTTGCAAGCCTCATTCACTGCAGTAAGGAGGCATTCCAGCAGTCATATGTGTATTAGTTAATTCTTAAAATGCATTAAAATCCTGGTAGGTTTCCAAAACCAGTTTGGGAGAGCCAGTTTGTTGTTGTGGTTAAGAGCATGGACTCTAATCTGGGAGAACCGGGTTTGACTCCCCACTCCTCCACATGAAGCTGCTGGTGTGACCCTGGGTCAGTCACAAGTTCTTTCAGAGCTGTTCTCTCAAGGGCAGTTCTGGAGAGAGAGCTCTCTCAGCCCCACCTACCTCACAGGGTGTCTGTTGTGGGGGGGGGAATGAAAAGGCTGAGGGACTTGGGAATGTCCAGTCTGGAGAAGAGGAGGTTGTGGGGGGACAGGATTGCTCTCTTGAAGTACTTGAAGGGCTGTCACTTAGAGGAGGGCACGGAGCTGTTCCTGTTGGCAGCAGAGGGGAGGACTCTCAAGAATGGGTTTAAATTAAGGGTGGAAAGATACCGGCTGGATAGTAGGAAAAAACTTTTTGAGAGAGTTGTGCAACAGTGGAATCAGCTGCCTAGGGAGATGGTGAACTCCTCCTCACCAGCAGTCTTCAGCCAGTGGCTGGACAAACCCTTGTCAGGGATGCTCTCGGCTGATCTTGCATTGAGCAGGGGGTTGGACTAGATGGCCTTTATGACCCCTTCCAACCCACCCCTCACCTCAAACTAGGTTATGTGCTTTTTACAGAGGTGCTTAACTGGCAGAAATGCTGTGTTTTTTGTTACACAGAAATTGGGTCATGGAGAAAGGCTGTACCTGTGGAATGTCAACTTGTCACACATAGGATCCTTCCAAGAGAAAATATGGCACCACAACAATCGTTTTTGTTGTACAGCCGGAACTTCCCTCCTCTCCTCTTTTTTGGTTCCTGTGAGTCATCAGACTAGGATCTGGGAAACCCGGGTTCAAATCCCCACTCCGCCATGGAAGCTCTCTGGGTGACCTTGGGCCAGTCACACACTCTCAACTACATCACAGGGTTAGAAAAGAACAAGACTTCAGTAGCACCTTAAAGTTGAACAAAATTTGTGGCAGGGTATGAGCTTGCGTGAGTCACTGCTCACTTCTTCAGATACATCTCTCCTTATAATTGCAGAGTAGAGTGCTTTCAGATGCTGAATGACAATAGTAAGTGAATGACAATAGCTGGCATGATTGGATTAGATGTGATATGCGGAGGGGCAGCAGGGGTGGAGAAATCAGCATTGGCAATGAGACAGGAAACCCAAGTCTCAATTCAGTCCAGGTGGATGCATTGTCTTGAGCCTCATTATCAGTTGCAGTTCAGCAGTCTCTCTTTCTAATCTCCTTTTGAAATTCCTTTGTAGGAGAACTGCTACTCTTAGGTCAGCAACAGAATGTCCTGGAAGGTTAAAATGTTCCCCCACTGGTTTTTGAATGTTGTAGTTTCTAATGTCAGACTTATGTCCATTTATTAATGTAAGCGACTTTGTGTCCCTATTGGAGAGAAACGCAGGGTATACATGAAGTTAGCAAATTAATCTGTCAGGTTGATGTTAGGGTCAGGAGGAGGAGATTGGATTTATACCCCCCCCTTCACTCGGCGTCTTAGGGAAGCTTACAAACTTCTTTCCCCTACACACAACAGACACCCTGTGAGGTAGGTGGGGCTGAGAGAGCTCTTTCCAGAACTGTCCTTGAGAGAACAGTTCTGACAGAACTATGGCTTGCCCAAGGTCATCCAGCAGCTGCAAGTGGAGGAGTGGGGAATCAACCCCGGTTCTCCCAAATTAGAGTCCGCGTTCTTAACCACTATACCAAACTGGCAAGTCAAGTGCAATGTAGGCAGCAGCCCTCCCTTACACAAACTTGCTTAATAACAAGCCAGCTGGCAGTTCTCTAGAGTCTTTACCTGTTCCTCTTTCCCGAGACCCTTGAGCCGATTCTCTGGCAAGGCGGGATACAAATTGAAAATGATAAATGAATAAATAAATAAACAACTGGATTTGTCTGGGCTTGAATCTCTGGCCTTCTGCATGCAAAGCAGATGCTCAGCCACCCTCACAGAAGTGCCAACTCGAGGTTGGGAAATAAATTCCTGGAGGTTTAGGGAAATAGATTACAGGGGAGGGCAGGGTTTGGGGAGGGGAGGGGAGGGACCTCGATGGGATATAAATACCATAGAGTCCAGCCTCCAAAGCTGCTGCTTCCTCCAGGGGAACTGACCTCTTTCATCTGGAGACCAGCTGTAATTCTGGGAAGTCTCCAGGCCCCACTTGGGAGACGGCAACCCTACAAGCTCACTTTTTCCCTTTTTATTTTTAAATTATGATGCGGTCTGGGAGTTACATGCCGAGAACTTTATTTCCAAGAGCATGGAATTGCAGAACATGGAGAAAGAGGCTCAAGCTGCCCCACCTCACGCATACAGGTGCACCATTTTCACAATCTGAATTAGCTCAAAAGGCTGCTATTTTAGGGTTGCCAAGTCGTTTTTCTTCTGCGGCGGGGGGCTCCCGGACGGCGTCTTCTGCTCTATGTTTTCCCCTCAAATGGCTGAGGCCCCGCCCCCAGCGTGCCCGGCGTCATCACATCACATCCGGATGACGTGCACGCCGGGGTGGGGTTTCCCCCGGGGCCCGATTCCGCGGCGGTGGAAATCGGGCCTCCAAAGCAGGGGGAAATCCGCCCCCCGGGGGGACTTGGCAGCCCTATGCTATTTGCCCAGCTGAAGAAACTGTTGTGTACCACTCAGTACTCGTTGTTGTTTGTCGTTCAGTCACACAGTCGAGTCCGCCTCTTTGCGACCCCATGGACCACATCACGCTGGGCCCTCCTGTCTTCCGCTGTCCTCTGGAGTTTGCTCAATTTCATGTTGTAGGTTTCCCCAGTGGCAAACAGGACCTCCCAAGAGCTGTTTCCAGTAAGGTAGAGGGCCAATTTGGTGCAGTGGTTAGGAGCACAAACCGTAATTTGGGAGAACTGGGTTTGATTCCCCACTCCTGCACATGCAGCTGCTGGGGTGACCTTGGGTCAGTTACAAGTTCTCTCAGAGCTCTTCTCTCACAAGCAGTTCTCGAAAGAGCTCTCTCAGCCCCACCTACCTCACAGGATGTCTGTTGTGGGGAGGGGAAGGGAAAGGAGATCGTAAGCTGCTCTGAGACTCCTTTGGGTGGTGAAGGATGGGGTATAAAGCCAATCTCCTCCTCCTCCTCCTCCTCCTCCTTCTTCTGCTTCCAAGCAGGAAAATGGCACAAGAGAGACAGCTGAAGCCCCCGCTCCCTGCACATTGCAATCCCAATCTGGACTGGGCCCCCATGATTTTGGGAATTCAGTTCCCAGAACACATCTACAGTGCAATCCTAAACAGAGTTAAGCCCATTGACTTCAACGGCCACAAAAGGGTGTAACTCTGCTTCGGACTGCTCTGATAGTTGGCAGTCCGTGCATATTCCAGGCAGACTTTGTAAGGTGTGAATTACTTTATAGTATTGTCTTGGATTGCAGCCCAATGTCTTTAAGGAGGGAAGGGGAGTTGCCAGCCAGGGCCATTCTCTGGAAGGTCTTCCACCCTTTCCAGAGTTGCAGAAGAGGAAGGATTTCAGCATCTTGCCCTGCCGGAGACTTTGTGCTGTTCAAGAGCGGTATGGTATGCCAGGGAGAAATTCAGCATCAGGAAGTCCTTCCCCTGATTAGAGCTGCCATTACGGGGAGAGCGGTGCCTACTGAATTTACGGATGTTGCACATTTGATAAAGTCACAGCTTGTCTCTCGGGGAAAAGAAATATGGGCTAGCAGTAAATTCCCCTGCGCCTGGGAAGGAAAACCAAGCCAGCTGGCCAACATTAGCACTTCTGTCATTGTCACTCTGGGTACTTTGCCTTACATTAAAATATAAAGTCAGAACCACTGTGATGTCGTAGTTAGCAAATCAGCCCAGGACTGGATTCAGATTCTTACTCAGCTACTGTATTAGGTGACCTTGGTCCAGTTCAGCCTTGCTTCTGCTAGAGGACGCATGAACCCAGAAATCTGCCTTGTAATGAATCCAGACCCTTGGTCCACCAAGGTCAGTATTGTCTACTCAGACTGGCTGCAGCTGTCCAGGGCCTCAAGCAAAGGCCTTTCACATCACCTACTGCCTGGTCATTCTTAACTGGAGGTGCCAGGGATTGAACCTGGGAGCTTCTGCATGAAGAATAAGAACAGATTGGATTTATACCCCACCCTTCACCACCCGAAGGAGTCTCAGAGCAGTTTACAATCCTTTTCCATTCCCCTCCTCACAACAGACACCCTGTGAGGTAGGTGGGGCTGAGACAGCTCTTTCCAGAACTGCCCTTGAGAGAACAGCTCTGAGAGAACTTGTGACCAGTGTTCCCTCTAAGCTGAGTAGTGTGAGCTAGCTCACCGTTTTTTAGCTTCCAGCTCACACGTTTTAGTCTCAGCTCAGGAAGGATGGCTCCAGAGCAAACTAATTTAGGAAGGGGCCAAATCACTCACTCACAACTTTAATGCCAGTAGCTCACAAAGTAGAAGTTTTGTTCACAAGACTCCCCAGCTTAGATGGAACATTGCTTGCATGACTAACCCGGCAGCTGCATGTGGAGGAGTGGGGAATCAAAGCCGGTTCTCCCAGATTAGAGTCTGCACTCCTAACCATTACACCAAACTACAGCATGCTCCTAACCACTACACCAAACATGCCAAGCAGATGCTTTGCCACTGGGCCACAGCCCCTCCCCTCTCATGAAGGCCTTGCAAATGTATAGGCAAGGAGGTGCATGCATATAGGGTTTAGCATTTTCTGGGTGTTCAAGACAACGTACTTTCCACGGTTCATTATAATCTATATCTCTGGCAGATGGGGCCACAGTGGCTCAAAGGTTAAGACACTGAGCTGCAGACCGGAAGGTCTGTAGTTCGGCAGTTCGAGACCCGAGTGCCGTGTGATGGAGTGAGCTCCCATCTCTGGCCCCAGCTCCTGCCAACCAGCTCCTGCCAAGCAGTTCGAAAGCAAGAATTTGCAAGTAGATAAATAAGTACCGCTTCAGTGGGATGGTAACAGCATTCCGTGTGCCTTGGCGTTTAGTCATGCTGGCCACATGACCACGGAAACGTCTTCGGACAGCGCTGGCTCTTCGGCTTGGAAACGGAGATGAGCACCGCCCCCTAGAGTCGGATTCGACTGGCTTTCGAGCAAGGGAAACCTTTACCTATATCTTTGGCAAGAGGAATCTGAGTGGACTGAGGACACATACGCAAAGTCCACGGGGCACCAGATCAATGTGGGAGCACTGTTCAACCTAAAATGTTTTAATGCATTCAGAAGACTTCTGACTGACAGACAATAAAAAAAAAAAAGTACTTTCTATTAATCCAAGCAAAATACCAAGACACTGAGCTGGAACATATGCCGTTTCTACCGTGGGAGTGGCATTTCCTTAACCAGCTGCCACCCATCACCATACTTTGGTCTTATGAATAAGCTCACATTTGCATTATGAGCCTTTGCAAGTGGCTTCTTCTAGCATCAAGGTGCATCCCAGTGCATGCGCATTCATGGTTTTCTGGTTGGAATTGAAGTTCCGTAACAACAAAGAGGAGTCTGGCTGTTTCACAGATTGCAGCCGGTGTTGAATTAAACACCTCAGGGGATATATGGCCCACTTTGTATATGGCCCACTTTGCAGATCATCTTACAGTATCCTGTGCATGTAGATCTCCATAATGGGCAGTTAACTCTCCTACTGGGCCATTTTGAAGGAGGAGGAGGAAAACATTGGATTTATACCACTTGGAATCTTAGAGCAGCTTACAAACTCCCTTCCCTTCCCCTCCCCTTCAGGGAGTAAGGGCTGAGAGAGCTCTCTCAAGAACTGCTCTGAGAGAACTCTGGCTTGCCCAAGGTCATCCAGCAACTGCGAGTGCAGGAGTGGGGACTCAAACCCAGTTCTCCCAGATTAGAGTCCACACACTTAATCACTACACCAAATTCAGGAAAACAGCCTGGGGACAGGAACCCCTCCTCCCCCCACACCATGGTCCTGACTACCGACTGGGCCACAGTAGACTTTTTAAATGACATAGTCGTGAGGAAAGCAAGTGGGATTAGAGGAACTTGGACCTGACCCATTAGAAATAATATTTATCTGTACTTATAAATCACCCAATCCCTGTATACACAGGGCTCAGGGCAATGTACAACAAAAACAATGTTAAAATCATTAGTTGCTGTAGATTTTCCGGGCTGTGTGGCCATGGTCTTGGCATTGGAGAACCTGATGTTTCGCCAGTAGCTGTGACTGGCATCCTCAGAGGTATAGCACAGAAAGATGGAGTACTCTCTGTGTCAGTGTGAGAAGAAAAATGGTAGGCAAGTAATTTATATCTACTCCAGAAGGTGGGGTACAGCTGAGTCATTATCTTGTAGGAGTTCCCCAGGCTATGAGCATGCTAATGGAGGAGCTTTCCTGAGGAGGTTCTTTTGTATATGGATTGTTTCCTGAGGAGGTTTCCTGTTTCCTGAGGAGACTATGTGGATTGGCTGTTGAAATTCTAATCTTATCTGTAGTGCTATTGTCAGATGTAGAGCCTTTTGTGTTTTTCAGGACAGGAAACCATGCCCTATTTATTTTTAAACTTTCTTCTTTCCTGTTGAAATTGTGTTTATGAATTTCAATGGCTTCCCTGTGTAATCTGACATGGTAATTGGAAGTGTTGTCCAGACTTTCAGTGTCTTGGAACAAAATACTGTGTCCTGTTTGAGTTAGGCTATGTTCAGCCACTGCTGAGTTTTCAGGTTGGCCTAGTCTGCAGTGTCTTTCATGTTTATTCTTGTCTGAATGCTATGTTGTGTGGTCCCGATGTAAACTTGTCCACAACTGCATGGTATGCTGTATACTCCTGCAGAAGTGAGGGGGTCTCTTCTGTCTTTTGCCGATCGTAGCATCTGTTGTATTTTTTTGGTGGGTCTGAATACAGCTTGTAGGTTGTGTTTTTTCATAAGTTTTCATCAGCTTTTTTTTCCATAAGGTTTTTTTCATAAGTTTTCATAAGATAATGACTCAGCCCTACCCTACCTTCTGGAGTAGATATAAATTACCTGCATACCATTTTTCTTCTCACCTTGACAAAGAGAGAACTCCGTCTTTCTGTGTTATACCTCTGAGGATGCCAGTCACAGCTGCTGGCGAAATGTCAGGTCCTACAATGCCAAGATCACGGCCATACAGCCTGGAAAATCTACATCAGCTAATGAACTCCGGCTGTGAAAGCCTTCCACAACATAATGTTAAAATCAATTAACAACAATTAACAATTTTCTTCATAAGCCCACTCTGGACTGTGTTGCCATCTCATGGGCAGGGCGAGGAGGGGGCCAAAACGAAGTGAAGGAGAGAAAAAGGAGGGTGCCAGCCATGATGGAAACCGTTGCTGTCCTCAGTCAAAGGCCTGGCGGAACATCTCTGTCTTCCAGGCCCTGCAGAATTACATTAAGTCCCATCAGGCCCTGGTGGTATTTGGCAGAGAGTTCCACCAGGTCAGCCCCACCTACCTCACAGGGTGTTTTTTGTGGGGAGGGGAAGGGAAAGGAGACCATAAACTGCTCTGAGACTTCTTTGGTTAGTGAAGGGCGGGGTATAAATCTAATATCTTCTTCTTCTGGAAAGAGGATTCCTTTGTTAGAAAGAAGAAGAAGAGGAGATTGGATTTATACCCCGCCCAGGGCCGGCTCGCTCACTAGGCGAACTAGGCATTTGCCTAGAGCACACTGGCCCTTAGGGGCACCAAACTGCACCAGCCTCCCCACCAAAAGCTCCCCCCCATCAAAAGTTCCTGACCGGGTGACCGCCGCCAGCACCACCTCTTTAACCCCGAGTCCGGCGCCCAGAGCTTCCAGCCTGTGACACGCACTCCCCCGCCAAAAGCCTCCTCAGAGCTTTCAGCCTGTGACGCGCCCCCGGCACCCCCACACACACCAAAAGCCCTACATCTGACTGGGTGACCACTGCTGCCGCCTCTTTCTCCCCGATTCCAGCAAGTGCGCGCGGGCCAGAAGGAAGGTAAGTTCTGCTTTCGTTGCGAGGGGGCGGTGGGGGGAAAGGGGGCCTTGCGGCAATGGCCTCGGGCCTCACTGCGTCTGCTCCTGCGAACTACCAATGGCACGCATCGGGGCTCCGGCGCCTGTGGCAGGTGCAGCGCACGCGCGCTGTCCACTTTGCAAAGCCGAGTGAATCCAGCACAAAGCGGCTGGTGGCTTTTCACCCAGGCAGCAGCCACGTGCGAGCCCAAAGGGAGGGAGCAAGACAGGCAATGGCTTCGTGCGGCTCGCAGGTGTCACCTCCCGGATGCGCCCCACATCCTTTTTATCGGCTTCCTTATTCTTACAAAGGCTTCTCGAGGAGGTCTGAATGTCTCTTGCTTTGAAAACCCTGCAGGTTAAGTCAGCTGCAACCTAACTCCACTTCCTACCACCACATCATGTTTTTCCTTTTATTGGTGACCATAAGGTTCCCCCTCCCCAAAATGTCCATTTTTAAAGTGCGACCTCCTCCAAGTGGGGGAGGGGTTGCTGGGGACATTTCAGGATTGTCACCAATCATGCTACTGTGACCAAGAATTAGGCAAGTTAGTTGTACAGGTGGAAGACCTTGGGCTGTTCTACAGCTCCACCCACAGTCCTCTTTCTTTTACTTCCATCCTCTAAATAATGACAGGCATTGGTGGGCGCATGGGGGGGGCGCCAGAAGGGATCCTCACCTAGAGTGCAAAATAAGCTGTGGCCGGCCCTGATCCCGCCCTTCACTACCCAGAGGAGTCTCAGAGCGGTTTACAAGCTCCTTTCCCTTCCCCTCCCCACAACAGACACCCTGTGAGGTAGGAGGGGTGGAGAGAGCTCTGACAGAAACTGCTCTTTTTTCAAGAACAGCTGTGCCAGAACTATGGCTTGCCCAAGGCCATCCAGCCAGGTGCAAGTGGAGGCGTGGGGAATCAAACCCGGTTCTCCCAGATTAGAGTCCGCACACCTACTACACCAAACTTGCTCTCACATCAGAAAGACTTCACCCTTAGCTAAGGATACAAGTGAACAATAATAAATGTCTAATAAAATTGTTTAATCTTGAAATTCTCTGCTTTCGCACTTTATCTGAATATTGTTCCAGCACTTTAGGATAACTGATTTGTTTATGGTTTTTGGTTGTTTTTATGATGAATTTTAATTGTATTTATTTATGCATTTTATGTAAGCCACCCTGAGCCTGCCTCGGCGGGGAAGACGGGGTATAAATCAAATAAATAAATAAATGTTGCTTACTTACAGAGCAAGAGCCCCACCACCACCACCACCCCAATATTTTTGTGGATTTAATTTTGCCTTCTGCAAGCCATCAACATGCTTGCCTTCCGCTGACCTTTGGGGAAGGGCCGTGGCTTTTTGCCATGCAGCAAGTCCCAGATCTAGTCCCCAACATCTCCACTCAAAAGGGTCAGGAAGTAAGTGATGAGAAAGTGCTCCACCAGAGACCCTGCAGAGCTGCTGCTAGGGTTGCCACGTTCCAGGTGGGGCCTGGAGGTCTCCCGCTTTTGCAACTGATCTCCAGACAATAGAGATCAGTTCCCCTAGATGAGATGGCTGCTTTAGATGGTGGACTCCACGGTGTTGTACCCTGCTGAAATCCCTCCCTTACCTAACCTCACCATTCCCAGGCTCCACCCCCAAAATCTCCAGGAATTTCCCAACCCAGAGCTGGCAACCCTGGCTGCTGCCAGTCTGAGTAGACAACACTGACTTCAATGGACCAATGGTCTGATTCAGTATAAGGTAGCTTCATGTATAGATGACCCTGGAGCAATGTTCCCTTCCCTCTAAGCTGAGTTAGTGTGAGCTAGCTCACAGTTTTTTAGCCTCCAGCTCACAGATTTTTGTCTTAGCTCAGGAAGGATGGCTCCAAAGCAAGCTAATTCATGCAGCAGCCAAATGCCTCGCTCACAGCTTTAATGCCAGTAGCTCACAAAGTAGAATTTTTGCTCACAAGACTCCACAGCTTAGAGGGAGCATTGCCCTGGAGGTCCCTTCCAACTCTTTGACTGTATGGTTCTATGATTCAAACCTCCAGGTTTTCCCTGACTCCCATTTCCATTTTCCCCAGACGTGCATTAGGATGATGATCTTTCCTGGAAGACTGATTCCAAAGCGAGTTTGGGAAAGTGTGGATTTCCACATTCTACCCCCCCTCATTTGGCACTATGGGCGATTCTGCATCTATCATTCACGCCATATTATCTCAACGGGGAGGGGAAAGTGCAACTCAAAGCCTCATTCAAATACCTCAGGGCAACACCCGTAATGACTGCAAAGTCACCCCTGAATGGCCATAAATCTATGCGGAAGGTACAATAAAATCTGATAATCAAAGAAAGCAAAAGCCGGCAGGCAGTGTGGAGGGTACCATAAAACCCGATGAGCAAAGGAAGTGAAAGCGGCATGCAATGCAGAGGGGGATTTCTGTTCCATTTTGGGTTTCGTAAAACAGTGGAGGGAAAAGCCAATGCAGGATCAGCCTATTTCTCGTCCTGCCTGCTGTCCTCCTCTCTTCCCCACTCAGAGGCTTTTGGTGTTTTTTTTCTTCCTTTTTTTAGTTATCAGTAGGATGTTGAAACACTATAGCAATATATTGACTCCTGGTTAAAAAACAGCAAAAAGACCACCAGAGGCAAGAGGGTGGGGGGAAAAGACAAGAAGGGAAAGTATGTCAAAATCTCTGTGCAGAAGCACCTTTTGCTCCTACGAATGTGTTTGCTGCTGCAGCAGCAATCAGAGCAGAATGGGGAATCGTCCGTATTTGGAAACAACCAGCAACTGAAACCTACAGTTTTAGCGCTTCTGAAGCGTTGTGCTACATATGCACATACCAAAGCATCACTCTTAACATTTTTTCCTTTGGTGTGCATGTAGGACTGTTATTTGAATGAATGCAAACATAAAAACAACTAATCTGATTTTCTGGGTTTTACCTTGAGCGTAGGCCAAAGACTAGAGGAGTTTGTGCCAAAGGGGGAAGAGTTTGCCTAAATTCCCCCCTCCTCCCCCCCCCCCCCCCCCCGCTTTTCTTCAAAAGTTCCCAAGGAATGCAGCATAATGAAAAGGGAAATGCCTTGCCGTTCACTCGCTGCAGCTCTCCTTCTGGCTTCTACACAGCAAAAGCAAGCGTTCCCGCGTTCCAATCTCTTTCAGGCTTGGAACTGGCGCCTGTGACAGAGAGGGGGAGGCCTCTGGCATTTCCCTTCTCCCACAAGCATTTCCCACAGAAGGTGGCAATCTGTCCCCCCCCCTTTTTTTGCAGGCATTTCAAATGACTTTGAAATAGTTCCTAACCAACAGAAAATGTAGAAGGAACAGGAAAGATTTGAGAATGCCCCAATTACGAATAATCCCCCCCAAAAAACAGAAGACTGTCACTTTTTCTTTATATATGTGTGTGCCTTTAATAGCAGCCTAACCTGCAGAAATTCCTCTCTGTTTTGTCTCTAAACCAGAAAAGGCTTTGCTTGTTAATTTATGATTATTTATTTTATTTGGTGTATTTCTGGACCACCTCTGGATGTCCTGGGCAGGGCTGAACTCTCCCCCGCTATTAGCGGTAAGTGACTTGCCAACCCTACCCCAGAGGTTGTTCCTAGGAGTCCCGTCTCTGCCAGGATCTCCAACCCTCTTCCTCTGTGTCCTGTAAAAATGTCCTTTATAAGCACCATGGGGCAAGGAACTGTCATTTGCTTGCTATTCTGCCAACATCCACCATATACAGACAGGGGTCATTTCGTAGAAAAAGAGGTGCAGGGGCTCATTAGCATAACTCATTAGCATAACTTATTTGCATAGGCCACTATATGTGTGTGCCTTTAATAGCAGCCTAACCTGCAGAAATTCCTCTCTGTTTTGTCTCTAAACCAGAAAAGGCTTTGCTTGTTAATTTATGATTATTTATTTTATTTGGTGTATTTCTGGACCACCTCTGGATGTCCTGGGCAGGGATGAACTCTCCCCTGCTATTAGCGGTAAGTGACTCGCCAACCCTACCCCAGAGGTTGTTCCTAGGAGTCCCCTCTCTGCCAGGATCTCCAACCCTCTTCCTCTAGTCTGTGTCCTGTAAAAATGTCCTTTATAAGCACCATGGGGCAAGGAACTGTCATTTGCTTGCTATTCTGCCAACATCCATCGTATACAGACAATAATAGGTTTTACTGCCTCCACTCATAACAACAACTCTGAGACTTTCAGGTCAGCTCAGTCAGGCAGCCTTCTTCTAGGAACCAGAAGTTTGGCTGGTGAGGAGCCAGGGGGAGCTTTGCGAGTTGCTCCTCCAGCTTTGGAACTTCCTCACTCAGGAGCTGAAAACTGCTGTTTCCCATCAGACCTTAGGGTTGCCAGCTCTGGGTTGGGAAATACCTGGGGACTTTGGGGGTGGATCAGGGAGAGGGCGGAGTTTGTGGAGGGGAGGGGCCTCAGCATGGTACCATGCCACAGAGTCCACCCTTCAAAGCAGCCATTTCCTCCAGGGGAACTAATCTCAGCTGGAGATCAGTTGTAAAAGCGGCAGATCTCCAGGCCCCACCTGGAGGCTGGCAGCCCTTTGTTCTAAGATCAGACTCCATAAGACAATGTGAGAAGTTAAGATCAGACCAGAATATCCATCTTGGAGTAATCAGTAATTAGAAAGATGTAGCTAGGTAGACAGGCTATTTATTGTTTTTATCCTCTCATGTAGGGTCGCCAGGTCTGGTTTGGAAAATACCTGGAGACTTTGGGGGTGGATCCAGGAGAGGGTGGGGTTTGGAGAGGGGAGGGGCCTCAGCACGGTACCATGCCACAGAGTCCACCCTTCAAAGCAGCCATTTCCTCCGGGGGAGCTGATCTCTGTCAGCTGGAGATCAGTGGTAAAAGCGGGAGGTTGGCAGCCCTAACAGATCTTCTTGATAGGGCCGAAGACCTGCCTTTTCCAGCCTCTGGATCAGATCGATAAGCAATAATGTGGCAGTACTGAAAAAAATATTTTTAATTGCACTGTAAAATTGTATTGAAAGAGTGATTTTTAAACATTTTAAAAAGTAAATAAATGGAAAACCGATGTTTATTGCTTTTGCCATGTTTTAACTGAGCGTTTATCATGTCTTACTGTCTTATATTGACTTACATGTTTTATGTGCCCTGACCTGGGTGGGCAAGGCTAGCTTGATCTCATCAGGTCTCAGAAGCTAAGCAGGGTCAGCCCTGTTTAGTATTTGGATGGGAGAATGACAAGGAAATCCACGGTCACTATGGAGAGGCAGGCCATGGCAAACCACCTCTGAATATCTCTTGTCTTGAAAACCCCATAAGGGGTTGCCATAAGTTGGGTCTGAATTCTTGGTGCTTTCCATCACCGTGTAATTTATTGGGTATTTATATTTTTTGTGTGTATTGTGACTTCTGTGTTTATTGTGCTCTAAACTATGTTGTGGAGCTGCGGTGGCTCAAGTGGTTAAGACGCTGAACTGCAGGCTGTGGAAGGTCAGTAGTTCAGCAGTTCGAGACCCGAGTGTGCCGCATGACGAAGTGAGCTCCCGTCTCTAGTTCCAGCTCCTGCCAACCTAGCAGTTCGAAAGCAAGAAATTGCAAGTAGATAAATAGGTACCACTTCGGTGGGAAGGTAACAGCGTTCCGTGCGCCTTGGTGTTTAGTCATGCCGGCCACATGACCACGGAAACGTCTTCGGACAGCGCTGGCTCTTCGGCTTTGAAACGGAGATGAGCACTGCAACCCTAGAGTCGGACTCTACTGGCTTTCGAGCAAGGGAACCTTTACCTTTACCTTAAACTATGTTGGGGACTTTTTAGCTGAAAGGCTATAAGTAAACAAACTAAAAAACAAATCCCCACCTTTACCTTTCATTTGCTTTTATCTTGTTTTCAGTTGCCCAGAGCACTGCATAAGAGAATGCAAACGTATGAGCTAAATGCAGAATGCAGAGTGATGAACGAAACATATCAATAAGCGTCTACGGGGGATTATCAGCAATTCCAAAAAGAGAGTGGTGACAACACAGTGCCATTAAAAAGTGACATAATTAGTGGCCATACTCATTATGGTTGTTTTTTTACACCTAAGACAGACATTGCTAAATATAGCTGCAGTTCTCAACTCTCAGAACGTGACATTCAAATGTTGTTTCACCACCTCTTATGATATTGTTTTTTAGTTTGTTTTTACGTGGTAGGTACCTCAAGGGGAAGGGATTCCACAGACAGGATGCCACTGCTGAAAAAGCTCTCTCTCTTATTGCCACCCGCCTCACCTCTGAAGGCCGGGGGCAAAACCTGCAGGGATTGGCAATGCTCCCTCTAAGCTGTGGAGTCTTGTGAGCAAAAATTCTACTTTGTGAGCTACTGGCATTAAAGTTGTGAGCGAGCGATTTGGCTCCTGCATAAATTAGTTTGCTTTGGAGCCATCCTTCCTGAGCTAAGACAAAAATGTGTGAACCGGAGGCTAAAAAGCTGTGAGCTAGCTCACACTAACTCAGAGGGAACACTGATTGTGAGGAAGATCTTTGAGGGGAAATAGAGGCAGAGGCAGTCTTTCAAGTTCTCTAGCTAGGGCTCCCATTTACCTGTCCAGGGCAGGTATTTGTTGGTCCCCACCCCAAATTTCCCACTCCCAAGGAACTGAGGAGCCGGAGAGAAAATCACCTCAACACAGTGACAGTCTAGAAATTTTCCTTTGTCTCTGTGGTAGAGATCTTAGGGACTACAGCAGGCAGCCTAGAGCATCACCTGAAAGTGACATCACATCCTCCTCAAAATCCACCCTTCCCAGGCACCAGTCCCCAAATCTCCAGTGTTCACCCAGGGCACTGTGGGAAACCCTATTCCCTGCTATTTTAGGTCCTTAACAGCACTTTGACGGGCAGCCAGTGCAGATCTTTCAGAACAGGGGTGATAGGATCCTTGCATCCTTTCCTCAATGGTACCTAAGCAGTAATAATTTAAACACTGAATGAAACTCTACACTTCGTTCACAGAGTAATTTCTTCTCAGAAAATCTCCTACCTAGGCATCATAAGCCCAAATTACGGGTTATGACTTTTAATGTGTTGTGTCTGGGTTCCCATTATTTGACTTTGACCCACATAGCAGCTGCTGATAACATCATTTAAAAGTCAGAAGGGGCTGGAGGAGGCTATTATTTTTATTATTTTTATTACCACCACCAACAGCAAAAATACCCTTCAAAATAATACAGATAATGCAAGAAAATAGTAGGTATCCTAATGTCAATGAAATGTATAGGATTGAGGAACTGTTCTTCACAGATGTTGAGAAGTTTCACTTACCCCATAGTATACCGTCATATAGCAGCTACTACTGAGTTACTCAGTCTGACAGCCAAACGTCTGATGCATAGATCAGACGCATGCAAAAGAAAAATCTTGAGAGCATCTGTGGATAAAAAAGAGTTTGAGAACAAAATAATACTACACATGTTAGGAGACTGAAATGGTAGCTATGGTGACCGCAGATAGACAAAGAGCAAACCGTTTGGGTTGTATTCAGCTGATTTTCAGTTCACAACCGGTTAATGTCATATTCAAGTTTTGGAAAATCCAGGGCGAAACATTAAGACAAAGAAGAAAGAAAGAAATCCCTCACTATTGTGTTCTCTTATAAATGAAGGTAGTGCCTTCCCAAAAACCACCCTCTGCGGACTGTGGGTTCTGCACTAGAAAGACTGTTTTCTGTTTTGCAGTTTTAGTGAATTGTTCATTCTGTTTTCACTTTTGAAACAGCTAGGAAGACTAACTCATGGGAAACAATAGAGTAAACAAGAACTCATGCATTCATTCCTATTGTTCCACTGGGAGTAGGGGGGACATTAAACTATGCAGCTTGGAAACAACAATGCTGTTGCTTACCTTTTGCCCAGAGGTCATTTCGGGGGGATTGCGGGGGATCGCAGTTCCCTCGGGTGAGGTACAGGGGGCAGGGCACATGTCGAAGCCCCGCCCCCTGCTTCCGGCCGCCCCGCTTCCGGCCCTCATTCAGCCAGGAGGAGGCAGGAGAAGAGGGAGGGTAAGTTGCTTCCTCCCTGCCTCTCCCCACCCCTGCCTGCCTGGGGCCAGGGAGGGCCTTTGCGGGGCTTCCTTGCACTCCCGCCGGCCTTACAGGTCCACCACTGGGCCCCTCATGGGGCTCGGCAGTGGAGCTGCAAGGCCGCCGGTGGCGGCCAGGACCGTTGGGGGTGGTGTGTGTGGCTTATGACACACTTCCGGTGATGTCAGGGGGTGTGGCCTTATGACACACTTCCGGTGATGTCAGGGGGTGTGGCAAATGCTAATGAGTTATGCTAATGAGTTCCCCTAGCTCTTTTTCTACGAAACGACCCCTGTTTTTGCCACAACTTTCAGTAGGTTTTGCTTACATTTTAATTTCCTCAACAAATTCACTGCCCTGTCCCAAAACACTGGCCATGAGGTTCCACTAAGATGGGACTGGACCATGGACTCCCTGCTGATCTGTCCCTGTAGGTATCAGTGACAATCCACGGGAGTGGGGGTCCAAAAACAAGATCAGGGGAGAAACCCTTTTTCACAAAAGAAAAGGAAATACTTCTTTATACAGTGAGTGATTAAAATTCTGGAATCTGCTGCCAGAGGAGCACAGACAACTTTAAAAGAGGGTTAGACAGATTCATGGAGGACAGGTCTATCAATGGCTACTGGCCATGTTGACTAAAGGGAACCTCCATGTTCAGAGGCAGTCAACCTCTGAATAACAGTACTAGGAGGCAACATCAGGGGAAGACCTCAGCCTCTATTCCCTGTTTGCCCTCCATAGTAGCTGCTGGTCACTGTGTGAGTCAGAATGCTGGACTACCGTAGAAGAACCACTGGTCTGATCCAGCAGGGCTCTTCTTTTGTAATGTTGTCTTGCATTGTTTAAAAAATCTCTAC
>NW_015160838.1:1417806-1439043 GCF_001447785.1 Gekko japonicus
AAACAGCATAAAAACAATTAAAACCAGGACTAAAATACATGTGTAAACGCAGGGCTTTTTTTGTAGATAAAGCCCAGCAGGAACTCATTAGCATAATAGGCCACACCCAAAACCAGAAACTCATTAGCATATTAGGACACACCCCTGACAGCACAGCTCATTGACATATTAGGCCACACCCCCATGTTACCAGAAGTGTGCTCATCCAGCCACACCCACCTTTTGCTTCTTATTCTGTTTACCTTGTTTGTTGTCAAAACACAGGGCTTTTTTGTAGCAGGAACTCCTTTGCATGTTAGGCCACACACCCCTAATGTAGCCAATCCTAATGAGTTTCTGCTATTGGGTGTGGCCTATTATGCTAATGAGTTCCTGCTGGGCGTGGCCAACTTGGGAGCCAGCCAGAACTCCGTTCCTGTGCGTTCCTGCCCAAAAATAGCCCTGTGTAAATGCATAGGACGACAGTAAATATCTTGTCGAGGGGATGTTGCATTGCATTCAGAGAACAAATCAGAGGGTTTTTTTAAACCACAGCTTTTAACGATTGTGTGTTGTGATCCAACCGGGAATGGGAGAAGGGCAGGTACTTCCCTTCCCCCACATAACACACCTCTGCAAGAGGTGCCAGCTGACCATTTAAAAACAACAACCCTATCTTGATTTGTAACAGTGACTAAACAGCAGTCTCATGTGCAGAAATCAGCAGGTAAAGTTATTTATGGCACACAGACCAGTATTATCATTTTCTATACAGAGAACAGAACGCATGAAGTTGCCTTCTCCTGGATCAGACCCTTGGTCTCTCAAGGTCAGTATTGTCTATTCAGACTGGCAATAGCTCTCCAGGGTCTCGGGCACAGGTCTTTCACATCCACCTACTCCCTGATCCTGTTAAGAGGAGGTTCCAGGGACTGAACTTGGGACATTCTGCATGCCAACTGGGGTTTCTGCTGCTGAGCCACAGCTTCTCCCTTACTTGTTCTTTGGAATTTTTTTACAAACTGCAGTGACTGGAAAGGTGTTCTCCAGAGCAGGTCTAGGTCACCGACCCATTTGGAATTGGAACCTATGACACCAGTGTTCCCTCTAAGCTGAGTCAGTGTGAGCTAGCTCACAGTTTTTTAGCCTCCGACTCACACGTTTTCGTCTTAGCTCAGGAAGGATGGCTCCAGAGCAAACTAATTTATGCAGTAGCCAAAACGCTTGCTCACAACTTTAATGCCAGTAGAAAAACTCCACAGCTTAGAGGGAACATAGTATGACATTGCAAACAAACAAAACAAAATGCCACTGTACATGCTTACATTTATTGACATTTGTTCATGACGAGGACCCAAGGCTTCAGTCATGGCAAGGTGACCCATTTGTTGTTGTTCAGTCGCACAGTCGAGTCTGACTCTTCACGACCCCATGGACCACATCACACCAGGCCCTCCTGTTTTCCGTCGTGCTCCGGAGTTTGCTCAATTTCATGTCTGTTGCATCGATGACACTGTCTAACCATCTCATCCTCTGCCGTCCCCTTCTTCTTTGACCTTCAATCTTTCCCAGCATCAGGGTCTTCTCCAGTGAGTGCTCCCTTCTCATTTGATGGCCAAGGTATTTGAGCTTCAGTATCAGGATCAGTGATCCATAGAAGGCTCCAAATCTTGGCCAAAAGATAACATTCTCAATCTCTGACATCCCGGGATTATGCCCATAATTCAGGAGCTGTGAGGTATATCTTCCATAATGATGTCTTCCTTCCATTTCTGGGATACTAATTTCATCCCAGTTTCAGAAGGCAGCCGTGTCGGTCTGCAGTAGAACAGTTAGAATGAGTCCAGTAGAACCTTAGAGACCAACAAGAGTTTCAGGGTATGAGTTGCCTACATTGTTAAGAAGACAAAAATGTGCGAGCCGAAGGCTAAAAAACTGTGAGCTAGCTCACACTAACTCAGCTTGGAGGGAACACTGGTTACCTCTTTCCCCTGTTCCAGTTCTCCAGGAGACTTAATGTGTTTATTTTTGCTTCGTTTTGATATTTATATTCTACTTTTCTCCCCAATGGGTCAACCCCAAGCGGCTTGCCACTTTATTCTCCCGTCATTCTTCACAATAACAATCCTGTGAGATACGTAAAGCTGAGAGAGAATGACTGGTCCAAGGTCACCCAGACAGCTCCCATGGCAGAGTCGGGATTCAAACCTGGGATCCTAGTCTGACATTCCAACCACCCTAAGCCATAGTGAGGAGAAAGACAGGCCAAATGGGAGTGCCAGTCTTTTTCTCACTCCCAGGGCTTAAAGGGGACAAGAGGGAAAGTTTAAGTCAGGGAAACAGTGGGGGAGCCCTGCACCCCCAGCACCCTAGTCCCAATCCTGTCACTTCCGGCCCTGCAGCTGCACGCCTGGAGCTTGAATCAAGGCATTGATACCACTATTCTACAGCCTGGCTGTCAGTGCCTTTCCTCTTGTCCTGACCTAGATGGCCCAGGCTAGTTTTGATCTCATCTGATAAGCAGGGTAAAAGTAAAAAGTATTGGGTCTGGATACATGAGACGTTGCAAAAAAAATATTAGAAACAAATATACCATTTGTACCAGAATTGTTTTTATTGAATATGATACCAGAAAGTTATAAAAAAACCCTGGATGTTTATATGATCATACATGTGGTAACCACTGCTAGAATCTTGTATGCTAAATATTGGAGAAAAGAAGAAATGCCATCAAAAGAAGAAATGATTTATACACTTTTTGAAACGGCTGAGATGGACAAATTAACTTTGCTATTACAAGGCAAGAGAGAAGACATTTTCGAGAAAACAAGACTCTATAAATGGATCGAGTGGTACCTTAAGTGACTCATGTTATAACCAGGGCTTTTTTTTGTAGAAAAACCCCAGCAGGAACTCATTAGCATAATAGGCCACACCCAACAGCAGAAACATATTAGCATATTATGCCACACCCCTGACAGAGCAGCTCATTAGCATATTAGGCCACACCCCACATTACCAGAAGTGTGCTCATCCAGCCACACCCACCTTTTGCTTCTTATTCTGTTTACCCTGTTTGTTGTCAAAACCCAGCACTTTTTTTGTAGCAGGAACCCTTTGCATGTTAGGCCACACACCCCTAATGTAGCCAATCCCAATGAGTTTCTTCTGTTGGGTGTGGCCTATTATGCTAATGAGTTCCTGCTGGGCGTGGCCAACTCAGGAGCCAACCGGAACTCCATTCCTGTGCGTTCCTGCCCAAAAATAGCCCTGGTTATAACCATTAGAAAGTACAAACAGAAATAGTAATAGAAATAAAAATTTCAGTTAGTATATGTGTATATATAAAGCAATGGAATAGGTGCAAAAAAATTACTGCTGTATAAAAAGGGAAACTTTAAGCACAATCAGTGCAGTGTACTCCTGCTCAATGTTTTATTTGTTTTGTTGGTTTTTGTGTGTCGGTGGTGGTGTTATGTGTTGGAAAATAATAAAACTATTTAAAAAAAACCAAGTTAAGCAGGGTCGGTCCTGGT
This sequence comes from Gekko japonicus, assembly GCF_001447785.1. Lineage (NCBI taxonomy): Eukaryota > Metazoa > Chordata > Lepidosauria > Squamata > Gekkonidae > Gekko > Gekko japonicus. The sequence goes on from NW_015160838.1 coordinate 1,421,322, forward strand.
TAATACTTGGATGAGAGACCAGCATGGAAGTCCAGTATTGCTATGCAGAGGCAGGCAATAGAAAAACACCTCTGATTATCTCTCGACCCAGTGTGCAGCGGCAATGAAAATGGCAAATGCCATGCTGGGGATCATTAGGAAGGGAACTGAAAACAAATCAGCTAGGATCATAATGCCCCTGTCTAAATCGATGGTGCGGCTTCATTTGGAATACTGTGTGCAGTTCTGGTCACTGCAACTAAAAAAAGATACTATAGCACTGGGAAAAAGTGCAGAAAAGGGTAACTATAATGATTAAGGGGGATGGAACCTTTCTTCCCTATGAAGAAAGGTTAAAGAGGTTTGGGCTCTTTAGCTCGGAGAAACGACGACTGAGGGGTGGCATGATAGAGGTTTACAGAATTATGCATGGGATAGAGAAGGTAGAGAAAGAAGTACTTTCCCCCCTTCTCACAATACAAGAACTCGTGGGCACTCCATGAAATCAATGAGCAGTAGACTTAGAACAGATAACAGGAAGTACTTCTTCAAAGAGTAATTAACACATGGAATTCACTGCTGCAGGAAGTGCTGACGGCTAGACGGCTAGAAGCACCGACAGCTTCAAGAGGGGATTGGCTAAACATATGGAGCAGAGGTCCATCAGTCGCTATTAGTCATAAGGTATAGAGAACACTATGTCTGGGGCAGTGATGCTCTGTATTCGTGGTGCTTTGGGGCAACAGTGGGGGGGCTTCTGGAGTTCTGGCCCTGCTGGTGGACCTCCTGATGACACCTGGTTTTTGGCCACCGTGTGACACAAAGTGTTGGACTGGATGGGGCATTGGCCTGATCCAACATGGCTTCTCTTCTGTTCTTGTTCTCGCCTTGAAAATGCCATAAGTTGACTGTGACTTTACAGCACTTTCCACCACCACCAAGTCTCCTCTTCCACCAGTGGATGGAAAAGAGGGGATGTCCATGGTGGAGGGTTTTTTTTGTGGTGAGCTGTTAGGGAGGACTGTGTGTGCGCACCTGCTTCTGCTTGTGAGCCATTAGACGAGCAAAGTTGCCTATGCACACACAAGCAAGGTGTGACTCCAGCCTGAACAGTGTCTCTCCCCCCCCCCTCCCCCTATGCTTTACACTTGCCAAATACTGGGCTGAATTAACAGCACACGGTTGGGAGTTTCCCCAACTCGGTGCAAAGAGGCAGCGCAGCAGACTCCCACAAATGTTCAGCAGATGCAGCGTTCTGACCGACTCCCCTTGGACGTGTCACGCAGACTCCTTCCCCGCATCACATACTGTTAAATTTATAACAATCAGGATTCGTAGTTGGCTGACGTTATGGTCGCTGTGGGAGTAATTACTTCAGATTTGCTATCTTTGGCATATTGACATTCTTCGTTATAAATATAGCATTGTAGTCTCATTCCGTTGAATGCCAGTGTTTTTTTTTCCTTTTAAGTAAAAAAAAAAAATCTAAATAGGGGTATGTTTGCCTTTACGTGTTTCTTGGAATATGTAGCCTGGGAACAGCAGGAGGTGTTTGTGCTGGATTCAAAGTGGGGACCCTCGCAGTGTTCTACTTCCAGAAGGGCTATGCAGGAAATGTTGGCAGAACCAGGGGCAGTCTTACGTCCTTTCCACACTAGACCTTAAATCCTGGTTCAACCCTGTCCCCGAACTTACCATTCTACACTACACTCAAGTTCACCCCTGTAATTATTCCGGGGTATTTTTTGTGTCCACATTACATCACCCCGGTTTCGCCCCACACTTGTCCTGGGATAAATGGATGCTGTTGTAACCAGGGGTAAATGCAAGGGATTGTGTCACGAGTTGAACTCTGATAAAACCAGGGATGAGATCCAAGTGCAGAAAGGACCTTGGTCAATGGGGAACAGGGGCAACTGCCCCGGGCCCTGCACTTGGAGGGCCTCAACCACCTATGGGCCCTGCACACCACAGGGGGGAAAAAAGGGCAGGATCCTCATGCCTCATGCACCTGCTCCACCTAGAGCTCAAGTAGCTGGTTTCTGGGGGCAGTGGTGGCTCATACCCACCTCACATGGGGTGAGGGCCAATCCTTGCTTGGCCCTAGCAAGGGGGGGGACAGTGGTAGAGTGGCAGTGATTGAGGGGGGCATCTTGGACTGTTGCCCAGGGCCCCAGTATCACTAAGACTACAGAGAATCAGATACCGTCTCACAAAATGTGTGTTCCCAAAGCTACCTTTGCCAAAATAAGGGGAATACTGGGGATTAGCAGGAAGGGTACTTAACCCTCCTGAATCCACACACTCTTCCCCTGTTTTCTTTCCCTCAGATATATATCCAATTTCAGAGCCCTGTTGCGGGAGGAGAAATTATTTTTAAAAAATCAGGGGCATTTCCCAGGGCAAATTAGCAAGCGGGGTTCGGGGAGATATCTTTCTCTCCTGCAGCCAAGTTATTACATCTCCTGCAGCCAAGTTATTACAATCTGAAAGACCCAGGTTCAGATCCCCGCCATGCCATGAAGTTTGCTGGATGACCTTGGGTCTGTCACACACTCTCAGCCTAACCCACCACGCAGGGTTGTTCTGAGGATGAAAGGGAGAAAGGGAGAATGCTGTAGGACACTTAGGTTTTTTAATTAGTATTCTTTTTATTGTTATCAAACGTGTAACAACACAAAAACCACACAAAAAAACCCCAACATCAGACAACAAAGCGGAATCCCTCCAACAACATCAAATTAACACTTTCTGGTTTTGCCCGTATATCGTACATTAATATCAAACTGATATTCTTTTCGCACCAATCATAAAAACGAGACCAAATATTTTGAAAAGCAGTTTCTTCTCTTCCTTGCAGTTCCAATGACAGATTGCCTAGTTCAGCTACCTCCATTAGTTTCTATATTAAGCCCTTTTTGGATGGTACTTCTACTTTCTTCCAAATTTTCGCAAACGAAATCCCGGCGGCAGTTGTTATATGTACAATCAAGTATTTATCTGACTTCTGCAAACTGTCAGGCAGTATATTTAAGAAAAAATATTTCTGGGTCTAGTGGGATCTGAACACCCACTATTTGCGATACAATAGTATGAATCTCACTCCAATACTTTTTGGACCTCTCGCATGTCCACCAGATGTGGTAGAAAGAACCTACCTTATATTTACATTTCCAGCATATGTTAGACATGCTGGAATAGAAACGCGCCAATCTGCCTGGTGGAAGATACCACCTATAAAACATCTTAAACAAATTTTCTTTTAAGGAGACCGCCTTCAGAGATCTCATATTCTGCCAAACCTTAGCCCATTTATTTAATTCGATATTTTGTCCTAAATTTCTAGCCCAAGCAAATCATGGGAACCTTGACTTCTTCATCACACATTTTATATTCTAATAAAGATAAATATAATTTTTGGATAAGTTTAGTTTTTGTACCTAGCAGTATTTTGTCAAAATCTGTCATTTTAGTGTAGAAACCTGTTTGCTTCTCTTTAATGTATCTGGACTCTAGTTGATTTCTTTCCCACCAAGTGAGATTTATGTCTTGATGTTGTAGCATTTCCTGTGATTTCAATTCGTTTTGGTTGTCTAAGAGTTCTTCATATCTAGATTTGCGTGCTTTAACCATCAAATTCAGATGAGGGAAGGCTTCTAAGCGTGCCACCCATTTTGGTACTTTATTATAAAAAAGCGTTTTGATCTCATTCCAGGTTTTTAAGAGCGCTGCTCTAAGCAAATGGTGTTTGAAATATGTATGTGAATCTTGTTTTGCGTACCATGCGAAAACATGCCAACCTAATAAAAGGTTGTGACCTTCAAGCTTAAGGTTTCTGGAGTTATTTAGTAATATCCATTCTCCCACGTCAGGGACACTGCTTGGTAATACAACTGCCAGTCGGGTAGGGCTAACCCACCTCTCTCTTTCTTCTCTTGGAGTAGTTTTAGTTTAATTTGCATTTTTTTCTTTTGCCAAATGAAATTTCTTGTCAGTTATTCTAATTTTTAAAAGAAGGCTTGATTTCTAAGTATAGGTATATTCTGAAAAAGAAATAATATTTTTGGTAGGATATTCATTTTGATAACTGCAGCTCTCCCCATCAGAGAGAGCTGTAAATTTTCCCACTTATCAAGATCTCTTTTAATATCTGAAAGAAGTTGTTAAGTATGACACTTAACTTGGAGGAACAGTTCAAACAGTGATTTCAGCTTTATTTCAGTGAGATCAGCATACAGGCTCAGCCTTGTAAGGACTAGACCAGCTAGACAATTCAATAGGCAAAAACGGCAACTTATATACAATTCTGGCTGAAATAACCACACCCACAATATTTACAGTATCCAATCACACTAAGTACATTACAGTTTTACCACGATGTCTCTTAAGACATAACAGAAGTTTATAGTAATTGTCCTGAGATAACGAGCTTAGTCTGTTTGTAATATAGATACCTAGATATTTTATTTTGAACGAGGACACTTAAGGTTTGAAGTAAACAAATAAATACAGATGGTCTGAGGTTCAATCCCTGGCATTCCCAGTTTAAAAAGGATCATGTGGTAAGTAAGGTTGTGAACCAAGCAGGAGAGAGAGGGGTGGGGATGAGGTGGGAATGATGCAACATCACATCTGGCAAATAACCAGAAGTGACATCACGTTGCTGTTGTGATGTTGGTGCAACACTCTAGGACTCAGACAAAGCTCTGTGGTAAAAACATAAGAATTTTGTCTGAATCCTAGAGTGTCACATCGGCAATGTGACATCACTTGCAGGTATTTACCGGATGTCACGCCATCATAGTGCTGTCTTTTTTTCAGACATTTTATCACCATCGCCCCTCAGGTGGGTGGCAGGTAATGAAGAGGGACACCTAGTCTCCCTAGTAGTAGCTGATGTGAAAGACCTCCACCTGGACCATAGAGGGCCACTATCAATCAGAGTAGACAATATAGACGAAGGGTCTGACTCAGTAGAAGGCAGCTTCATATGTTCATCTGCTGTGCTGCTTGTTGTTGAAGAACTCAGTGGAAAAATCACCCCCAATTAGATGAAACTGCACATTCTATAATGACGCAATGCTGAGCTTCGGAGGTGACTTGTGAGCCTCTTGCCAAAAAAGTGGGGGGCACCACTGATATTGTGTACGTTGGCACCCATGAGAGCCATGACCCATGCTGACTCCCCAGTTCCTGGGTGCTTGCTAGCGGGACCACTGCAGGATCTGTGCTGGATCAACACAAGAGGCAAATGGGATAAGGCACAGTCTCCACATGACACCCACTGATGGGCATGCTCTCCGGCCTAACCAAAGTCAGATCTTAAAGACCTTTTGCCTAAGCTAGCTTGTGGATTTGGCTGTCAAACTCTTCCAGGAACGTGCGGTGAACATGCAAAATGCCCACACAGATTTAACTTTCTCTTCCATATACAGTAAACTCACACTAGATGGCTCTTTACGTCAAGCATAATATGGCTCTTCTCTAATGCTAGATTATCGATGTGACCTTATAAATCCTGCACAGTGAATCAGTTTGCATAACTGTTTGAAGGCAAGCAGAGAAGGCATGTGAGAGCAATCAGGCAGGTGTCAAGAGAGCAAATTATTTACACATTTACAGAGTGACGCTGATTTTTTTTTTACCAGCGGCGTGGCCTATGAGTCACACTGCAACTGCCATCTCTGACAAAAGCTATATGGCAGCTGTCCTCTTAGAAGATGCTCTTCTATTGTTCTCCTCTACTGTAGTCCTGTTTAGGGTCTTCAGGTCCAGAGAGTGTATTCCCTGTTAATGACCTTGGGTAGTGCCATTTAGTATGGACCCATTTCCTCCTCTGCCCACCCTGATTTAGACCACTTGTAACTCAGGTCCTTTTTAGGCTGCCGTGAAGTATGGTCACCAGGAGGTCTCAGGGACATGGGGAGCAGCCCTGTAGCTAGAGGTTTTTGGGGGAGGGGGCCGGGTGGGGGCCGCCAGCTAATAAAATCAAAGTTAATTAAATTAATTGTAAATTGATTAGTGGGACTCCTTGGAAGCTGGCCTTCCTCTAAGGCAGCACTTGCACTCCTGCCAGGCTCCAGGGCAAGTGGAGGGGGGTAATGACCAAGGCACTCACAGCGTTCAGTTTTCTGGCAGGCAAGTCAGAGGTGGTGAGTTGAGGCACTTTGGGGCCAGCCTGGGAGGGAGGGGCCCAGAAGAAATTCTAGGGGGCCGGGCCCCACGGGCCCCACGTTAGCTACGGGAGGTGCCAGCACTGCATGTGCCATGATGTCACTTCTGAGAAAAAAGGGAAGTTGACGGCACATCTCTCTAGAAATTGCCAGAAACTCTATGATTTTACCATAGGATCTCCAGCAATTCCTAGAGTGACATAATGTTACTTCCAGGTTTCCCTGGGAAGTAACATCACACTGCTTTTTTCCTCTTCCACCACTATGCAGAGGAGCAACAAAGGTTGCCATCAGGACATCTTTTGCCACAGTGGGAGACCTGGCAACCCTACAAAGAGGCCTGGAGGGGCCTGAATGTTCATGTAAGCCCCCCCCCCTTTTCACCGCAAGCTGTGTCAATTTTATTTTTTCCCAGTTGCAGAAAAATTGATCTATAATCTTGTCCAAAAAGTCTATATTTAATATCAGGATTGTTAAGTCGCTCACTTAACAAAGCAGTCGGAGAGGGATTCAGCAAGAACACAACTTTATTCTTCAACTCGAACACAACTCCAACACGGATCAACATCTGATAGCCAGAACAGCCTTTACATTGCAGCTGTCCTGCTTTTAAACATTCCCGGCTAATGTAGCCACACCCACTGTACAAATACCAACCAATAAGGTTGTTCACATAAGGACCAATCACTGATGTTCCCACTCAGGGAGCTTGCTAGAAGGTGATTGGTTAGGTGCTTCCTGGGCTAGTAACACGATTGGATGGATTTACATTACACTTCAATTAGATGTTTCACAACATATCATGCATTCAAGGCAGCTTTGAATACACTACAAGGATAAACTACAGCACTGTGTTCAGTTCTTAGGTTTTGACATTTTAATTTATTTTAGATATTTACCCCCACCTTTCACGACAGTGGGGACCCAAAGAGGCTGACAACATTATTCATCCCTCTTCCACATAACAACCAGCCTGTGAGGTAGGTTAGGCTGAGAGACGGTGATTGGCCCAAGGTCACCCAGCAAGCTTCCATGGTGGAGTGGGGATTTGAACCCGGGTCAAAAACAAGACTTTTGGACTAACTAGAGAAGTGCAGCAGTCCTTTGGCAAATGGGATTTCCACCATTGTTCAGTGGACTGGGGATCACTAAAATTAGTGGGATCCTGAAACCAAAGTTGGCAACAGGGCCAGTCAGGAAGTGGAAAGGAATCTGTAAGTATTCCTTGCTGCTACTGGCTGGGGGAATGGCTCCATTGCCCGGCCCTCTGGTTGAGCTATCAGAAAAACTATTGATCTGCTTAACAGTGTGAGGAAGAAAGGAGGAAGTAAGAAGTCAGTGTCTCTATGTGATTAAATTTGCAAGTCAAATAACAATAGCTGAATGAATGGCCAAGTGCTGAAATGACTCCTGATCAACGGTTTACATTTTCACTGACTGAGGTTATAAACCTGGGCCTAGGAGGTTCCAGCTGTAGGTGGAGGCCTAAATAATCAAAACCTGCCCATAAGAATTTTTTAAAATCCTGCACACAGAAATCTAACATGTCAAGGAAGGAAACTAAAGCATAACCCTTCTCCCTAGGGAAATTTCCTTGAATTACAACCCATTTCCAGATCAGTTCCCCTGGAGAAAATGGCTGTTGTGGAGGGTGGGCTGAATTACATTAAACCCCCACTGAAGTTCGTCCCTTCCTCAAAGCCCACCCTCCAGGTAGTTCCCAAGCAGGAGTTGGCAACCCTACCCGAGATCTAATGTTCTGTGTAGATACTTTTTTTTAAATGAAGGAGTATTCAGTGAGTCACAGCAGTTTCCGTATGCAGTCTGAAACAGCAGCATCCAAACACAAGTTTATCACCTCAGCAAGAACTAGGCCAAAAGCTATTTATACATTATTTAATTGGCCTATGTACTGTCTGGACACTGCTGTCAAAGGTACGACTCCTTTGACTTAAAGTAAGAAGGGTGCTGAGAGGGGGAAAAAGGTGACATTTTGAGAACAGGAATATCATTTAGGGAGAACAGGGGGAATTTCCCCTCCCTCCACGTTTCAGACCACCTGTGCTAAAGCTCTGAATATGAGGAGGTGTGAAAGCAACAACAGCGAATGCTCTTAAAATCTCCTTTTTAAAAAATTACCTCAAACAGATCAAAGAGCACATTTATTTTAACTTTGCAGGTAGATCCCCCCTCCCCTCCCTGTTTCTTTGTCTTCTCTCTTGCAAAAACCTGGGAACTGTGCCCCTGTTTGAATCTGGCCATAGGCTGACAGCAGTGCTATAGTGAATCTGGTGTCCTGGAGAGTTCACATGGTGTATTGGCTTGAGTGTTTTGAATTAGGAATGGGGAGACTGAGGTTCAAGTCACCCACCCTTGAAACTCGTGGGGACAGGGTTGCCAGCTCTGGGTTGGGAAATACCTGGAGATTTGGGAGATGGGAGCCTGGGGAGGGCAGGGTTTGGGGAGGGGAGAGACCTCAGCAGGTATAAATCCATAGAGCCCACCCTCCAAAGCAGCCATTTTCCCCAGGGGAACTGTTCTTGGCGGCCTGGATATCAACTGTAATAGCAGGAGATCTCCAGGTGCCACCTGGAGGTTGGCAACCCTACATGGAGAGTTGCCAGTTCTAGGTTGGGAAATTCCTGGAGATTTGGGGGTGGAGCTTGAGAAGGGCAGGGTTTGAGGAGGGACCTCAGAAAGGTATAATTCCATAGACTCCACCCTCTGAAGCCGCCATTTCCTCCAGAGGAACAGATCTGTCGTCTGGAGATCAGTTGTAATTTTGGGAGATCTCCAGGCCTCACCTGAAGGTAGGGTTGCCAGACCCCCCCCCCTGGTGGAGGTGGGGATCCCCCACTGCCAGGCCCCACTGCCAATCAGCTGGCCACCAGGTGGGAGACTTACCCAGAAACAGAACAAGGCCCAGTCGATGTTGTGGTGACGTGTCTATGTCACTTCCAGTGTGACCCGGAAGTGATGTCATCATGTTGGTGACGCTGGGGCAATGTTCTGGTAGAAGCCAGATTTACCATAGAGTTTTTGCCAAAATACCGGAGTGTCACCTGGACGTCCGAGTGCGATGACATCACTTCTGTGTCATGTAGACATGTCGCTGCAATGCCGGCTGGGCTTCCCTCCCACTTCCGGTAAGTCCCCCCATTCCCCACCAGTTGCCAGGAGGGACCTGGCAATTCTACCCGAAGGCTGGCAAGCCTAACAAGGGGCCCAGGGACCATTACCATCTTTTGGCCTAAGCTACTTTACTGAGTTACTATGGATGAGGTAGGAATGCTCACCTGAGCGTCTCAGAGGAATAAAAGCATAATAAACGATAGCAGCGATTGCAGCAAAGGCTTTCTACAATTTAATTTCAAATAGACTGAAGAGAAGCCTTTAAAACCTCGCTGAGGATCTTGTACTGCTGTCACTGCAGCCCATCCTGCCTTCGTATCAAGTCATCAGCTTTTTCATGGCCCCTCTTATGTCTAACATATTTGCTAGAGCTCCAAGGCTCTGAACAGCAAAGGGGATCCACAGATCAGCTAAAACTATTAACCTGAACGTTGTGTCTTCGTATCTAAATACATGTTAAGCTTGAAACCTCAGCCAAGATTCTAAGCTGCAACAATACCATTGGCTGAAGCATTGTGGTAACTAATCAAATGTAAGAGAACTGTGCTGGAGGGAACTGTATTGATTGGATGTTATCTCTGAATAATGATTGGATGTTAACTATGACAGGGCGTGGCTACCCCAGCCCGGGAGAGTTTAAAAGGAGCTATCCTCCACTGTTTGAGTTGTTGTGTGGTCTGATGCTGTGTCATCTTTTGGAAGTTCTCGTTCTCAATAAAGCTGAATCACTTGTTACTTACTTCGTTGTTGAGTTGCATACTTAACACTGAAGTGCAGTTTTTAAAAAAGTAATGTAACAAAAAGGATATTTATCATAGGTTTGATGACAGATATCTCTGGATTGAAGAAATCAAGTGCGTTTCCAGCTGATTAAATCCACGGGGATTTGCCCATAAAGGAGAAAAGCACATATTGTTCCTGTTTGTGCACATGGACATATGAACATATGAAGGTGCCTTCTACTGAATCAGACCACTGGTCCATCAAGGTCAGTATTGTCTCAGACCAGCAGTGGCTCTCCAAGGTCTCAGGTTGAGATCTTTCACATCACCTACTGCCAGGTCCTGTTAACTGGAGATGCCAGGAATTCAACCTGGGACCTTCTGCTCTACCACCGAGCCACAGTACCTATCAATATGGTTGGGTGAAACAGAGTGACATATTAGAGCGGGATCATTTTAGAAAAGGCATTCCATCCTGTTTGTGAGAGAAGGAATGCCTCCTCTACAATACCGCCTGTAACCTGCACATTTTTTGGAAGTACGTGAATTAACAATAATGGTAATGTTCTTTTTTAGAAATCCGTTTTCCAATTTAATTAAAGAAGCTTAAATATTTGCAGCCCTCTTTCTTGTGTTACACAGATTATTTTTTTGATAAGTAGCAGCAGGAGAAGCTTGTAGTTTACCCTTTTACAGTTTTGTTGTCCAGGTCTTTCCAAAGGTTGTGTGCTAAGCAAGCATTATGATCCAGCAGTAGAAACCTCCTGGTTGTCCCCGGCCTGAGAGAGATCCCTCTGTCCTCAACCAAGGTTAGGGCTTTTTCAGCCCTGGCCCCCACCCAGTGGAACTCTCTGCCAGAGAGCATCCGTGCCCTGCAGAATTTATTACCTTTCTGCAGGGCTTGTAAGGCAGAGATGGTCTGCCAGGCCTTTGGTTGAGGACAATGATGGGACAGCAACTAAACTGACACTCTCATACCTCCCGTCTCCCTTCACCTATCCCCTTAGGAGGCTATGGGGAAGCTGCAATGTTTTCCTGAAATTTAACCATCGTGGAACAGACTGTCTTTTATATATTGATTGTATGGTATTTTATTCTGGTTGTAATCTAAATTGTCTCTTGTTTTTAACTTGTTGTAAACTGCCTTGAGCCCTGCCCACAGGGAAGGGTGGTCTAGAAGTCTAAATAAATTAATTGATGCAATCAAAAAAAGTCCAAACACCCCCAAAACTAGGGAAAATACTCTCCATTGCATAAAGTGCAGCAGGGCCTAGAGGGGTGGAGTACAGGGACACAAGGACATGGCCCCAGTAGTGCCAAAAAATGACAAGTGGGACAATCTATAGAATTCCCATCCGCACATATTTTTGTAAACTGAAGCCTGGTACAGTTTTAAAAGTCCATTACTCTTTCTGGAGCACTGGGAACTTGCCGTACGCAAATATACGCTTAAAACCTCCATGATAGACTGTTGCAATGTATTCGGTGTGGGGCGGCCCTTGAAGATGACACAGACGCTTCAGTGGGTGCAGCAGGTTCCTGCCTTCTTCTGGATGAAAAACAGCAGGGTTACCCTGGGCCCCAGGTGAGCAGTGAGCCAGGTGCCTCCCCTACAAGCTGTTGGCAGAGTAATTAACACAACGATGGTGCACAACCCAATTATGGAATAGAGAAAGGTTTATTTAGGAACTAATATATTTGATAGGAAAGTGGAGAGACACAGGTCGGTTCCTAACTACGTCTCTGTCTGAGAGAGGGCAAGACTGAGTTTGGCACTTCCGAGAAGAAGGGGGAAATTGCCCTGAGAGGAGCAATCTGGAGACAGACAAGGGATGACACTTAAGAGGAGAAAGAAGGGTTGACCTCAGCCAATGTTCCCTCTAAGCTGTGGAGTCTTGTGAGCAAAACTTCTACTTTGTGAGCTACTGGTGTTAAAGTTGTGAGTGAGCGATTTGGCTGCTGCATAAATTAGTTTGCTCTGGAGCCATCCTTCCTGAGCGAAGACGAAAATGTGTGAGCTGGAGACTAAAAAACTGAGCTAGCTCACACTAACTCAGCTTAGAGGGAACTAGCTCACACTAACTCAGCTTAGAGGGAACACTGGACCTCACTATCCTAGCTAATTGTCTTCTTGCTGCCCCCTTCAGGCTCTTCTTCCCTTCTTCTTTGTACATCAGACATTGCCTTTTCCAACACAAGCCAGGTCCCATCCCCCGCCAGGAGCCCAGCCCCACCATCAGTGTGGTGGGCACAAAGCCCACACGATCATCGGGACTGGGCTCGTGTGGAGACAGCAGGGAGCTTCTCTTTCTCCTTCCCTCCCTCAGAGGGCAGGGCAGGGGAAGTCAAACTGGGTGAGGAGCGAGGTTGAGGACCCCTGCTCTAGAGGGACCAGAATCAAAGGGCGGCGCAGGCTAGTATATTTGCTTGACTTGACAGCTTTTGCTGTTCCCATGGAGGAAATAGCGATTTTGGAGGGTGGACTCTTTGGAATTACGTCCTCAGTGAGCTCCCTCCCCAAACCTCGCTTTCTTCAAGCATCGCCCCCAAATCCATAGGAATTTCCCAAGCCAGAGTTGGCAGCTCTGGTTGGCCACCTTGAATGAGGGAACAGCCAGCAGGTGGCAGCATGAAGACCACGGTTGGTACAGGGAGGCCTTGAAACTCAGTGGTAACATGGGAGAGAAAGAGATGACTCCTCTGTTTCTGTGCATTGTGGGGAACGGGAGGGTTTGGGGCTGAGGAATGGGTGGCGCGTCCTGTCATATATCACCTGACCTGTATTTCAACCCCACCCCTTTCCCAGAAATGATAAACTATTTGGGACCCCCCCTTCACACATCTTAAATAATCCTTGGAGAGGCATGACTGACTGTTATTATTTCGTTATTGCAGTGATATCGGGCCCGTCTCCCACCATGGAGCTGAAAGGCGTTCCCAGGAGGCTCCGATCAGATCCAGACCTGCTGATCTTCAGCAAAGTAAACTGTTCCTTGGGCCTTCGTACCATACCTGGGGATTAATTAGGACAGAAGTAAAGGCTTTTCCTCTGATCCTAATTAATTCCCCTGCCAAAGCACTTTTAGATTCAGAATGGTTAAAGCCTTTAAAAAAGCTTAGCCCCTCCATCACTGGTTGTGCATCAAGAGAGGAGAGAATGAAAGTGTAGGGATTTATTTATCTCATGCCTGTCTCGCATCTCTCCAAAATAGGGACCCAAAACGGCTTACGTCATTCTCCATTTTATCCTCACAACAACCCTGTGAGGTGGGTTAGGCTGCGAGTGTGCAACTGGCCAAGGTCACCCAGGAAGCTTCCATGGCAGAGTGGGGATTCAGACCTGGGTCTCCCAGATCCTAGTCAGACACTCTAACACAGGGGGTCCCCAACCTAGGCCTGCCAAATCTCGCCAAATCGTGGCGGGGGATCTGCATGTCTTCATAGAATCCTTGCCGCAGGGCCGGCGAGACGCGTTGCACTGCCATCGCCAGGACATGACGCTATGCGTCGCTCTGGCAACAGGGCTGTTTGGAGCCCCGTTGCCAGAGCGACACGTAGCGTCAGATCCTGGCGACGACAGATGCAACGCGTCTCACTGTCCCCGCGGCAAGGATTCTGGGAAGACCTATGATCCCCCGCCGCGACTTGGCAACCCAGGCCTCTTTTTGTAGCAGGAACTCCTTTGCATATTAGGCGACACATCCCTAATGTAGCCAATCCTCCAAGAGCTTACAGCAGCCCCTGTAAGAAGAGTTCTGTAAACTCTTGGAGGATTAGCTACATTAGGGGTGTGTCGCCTAATATGCAAAGGAGTTCCTGCTACAAAAAGAGCCCTGGCAACCCTACCCCAACCTGGCACCAACCAAGTGCTTTTAGAAAGTGGTGGGGCTTTTGCCCAGCAAGGCTTCTAATTGGCCATTGGAGATTTGATTGGCTGTGCAGATTTTTTAAAATGTTGCTTCGGCAGCAGCTGCCACCACAGCATAAGAATCTTTACCAAAGGCAAGCTGCTGCAGCCATTTTGTGACTGGCCCTGCCTCCTGAAACAGCCATTTTGTGGCTGTGTCAGGATTCCAAAGGTGCCCACAGGTTCAAAAAGCTTGGAGGGGGGTCCCCTGCTCTATCCACTACACCACACTGGCTCCAATTTGACCTCTCCGCTTGGTTTTCCTTCCTCCCTCCCCTCAACCTGCCCTCAACATTCTGGAGGGCAAGGGGCATAGTCAGTTCTCCTTAGGTCACTGGAAGGCAGGTTCCATTCTTTTATAGAATTGCGAAATAACATTTCCCTGTGCACCCAGGAAATCCCCACGTATGTGGAGACTCCTGACATCTGTACAGGTTACCCTGTTCTGCTGCTCTACTGATAAAAGATCAAAAACCCTCCAGGCACCGGTTCAGAGTTTCTGAAGCCTCCTTGGGACCTGCAGGAAGTGCAAGTGTCATCCGCATATTGATGGCAACCCAGCCCCAATTGCAGCTGCACCCATCTTCCCCTCCCAGAGTGTAAGCTTATTCAAGGGGGCTGGGCTAGCTAATTTCATCTCCCCTCTGCCTAGGGTTGCCAACCCCCCAGGTTGCACCTGGAGACCTCCCACTATTCCCATTGATCTCCAGGTGACCAAGATCAGTTCCCCTGGGGAAAATGGCTGCTTTGGAGGGAGGAATTGATGGCACTGTGCCCTACTGAGCCCCCCCCTCCCAAACCCCTCCCTCCCCCTGCTCCACCCCCAAAATCTCCTGGTATTTCCCAATCCAAACCTCTTCCCCTCCACACACCTAGTGTCAACATTCCATGACCCCTGGAGCATGCTCAGTTCTCATCCTGTTAATGCAGGGCGGGACTTCTTTAGTTAATTTAAAGGTAAAGGTAAAGGTTCCCTTGCTCGAAAGCCAGTCGAATCCGACTCTAGGGTTGCGGTGCTCATCTCCGTTTCAAAGCCGAAGAGCCAGCGCTGTCCGAAGACGTTTCCGTGGTCATGTGGCCGGCATGACTAAACACCAAGGTGCACAGAACGCTGTTACCTTCCCACCAAAGTGGTACCTATTTATCTACTTGCAATTTCTTGCTTTCGAACTGCTAGGTTGGCAGGAGCTGGAACTAGAGACGGGAGCTCACTCCATCATGCGGCACCCAGGTCTCGAACTGCTGAACTACCGACCTTCCACAGCCCGCAGTTCAGCGTCTTAACCACTTGACTCATATTCTTTCTGTATATCTTGGAATTCGCCTAAGTATGTAGAAACCCCCCTACTTTGTCCGTGGGTGGCCCAGTTTTGTTGACTGGCAGGAGCCACCCAGCAGCACAATGATGATGCAAGATCTCTTTCTCTCGGTCTCAGGAGGCCTTGCCTGTAAACTCTGATGGGATAAACAGTTTTAATATGTTCACGCTATCTTTAAAAAATCCATCTAAGGTTCGTTGGTTTACTTATCTCTGTAATTTGCAGGTGTGTGGGCGTTAAAAGACAAACAGGGATAGGAAGCGCAGCAAGACTAAATGTGTAGTATTTTGTCCCTTTTTTGCAAATAATCTGGGATCTGCAAAGCTCTGCCCCTTACAGGAAGTTTATTGGCCCACTAGGATGCATCTTTTTTTAAGCCTGTTTTCTACTTTTATATACTGCCCAAGGCAGTTTATAATTTAAAATAATAGCTAAGACACAAAGGGAAACAGGGACAGGGAAGGCAGAGGGAAATAAGCAAAGCTAAAATACCAGCTCTTTTGTAATCTTCCGCGTATAGAGAAGGAAGAGCAGCATTTAGTATTTCATGTAATTGTCTCACATTGTTCCAAATCTGACACAATGAGTCTCTGGTCTCCCTCTCTCTGTTCCGCTGGCTCAGCGCGCTTTGGAATTCTCTCTAGGAAAATTAACGGATTCGTCAACACAGTCTATGGTACGGATACGATGCCTGCATCCCACTGCAATTCCAGGTCACACATTACACAGTAGCAAACCTGAGTGTACATTTGTTGTCAAGATGCAACGGATCCCAGTTGTCATAACCGATGTACCAGTACAACGCATGCCTTTCTAAACATGCCTTTCTAAATCATATATATATTAAAAAGAATGGTTACAGGTACGATTTGAAATGTAATAATGCGTGAAGCAGCTTGTTACAGGGCTTGTTACTTCCAGGGATACCACTTTAAAATATGGAGCTATTAATATTCCCTTTTAAAAAGGGGGGATAATAGTAAGTAACCTCCAGAATCGGGTATTCTAGGCCAAGATTGTGGCTGCATTTCACTTCTACCTTGCATCCTGACAGGCGGTTCCACCGCACATAATTAGACCGCAGAGAAAGTCGAGAATCTTTCTTCTGCTCCTAGCCTCTCATTTCGGCGTGTTTACATGCTCCCTCTGTGTTTCAACAGTGACTCAACTATGGCCTCATTAACTAGTGACAGCAATTTCTGCTTATCCTCTTGTGAGATAAGCAAGCTTATTGCATAGGTGGAAGGAAGGATGGGAAAGCAAGGGAACGGGGAAAGAAGGGGAGGTTTTCGCTGTACTGTTAAAGGCCTTATTTAAACCCCACAGTGGCCTGAATTGTGCGTATCCCGGCTGTCCTCATTTAGTAGGGTTAGACATGGTTTAAATAATTGCCCCCATCTGGCCTTCTGAGAAATGTTGGGGATTTTTTTTTTAAAAAAATGTTAGGATACACACTTGTATTAGCCACGGATGCCAGCCTCCAGGTGGGGCCTGGGGAATCCCCTGGAATTACAGCTCATCTCCGGACTACAGAGATCGGTTCCCCTGGAGAAAATGGAAGCTTTGGAGGGTGGGCTCTGTGGCATTGTGCCCATTAGACCCTGTCCTCCCCAGGCTCCATCCCCAAATGGGGGATGTTTCCCAACCCAGATCTGGCCACCCTCCCCATCCCTGCAAATGGGCATGGGGGACCTGGCAACCCTACCCCAGGTCTCTAAATGGGGGGGGGGGTGTCCTAGTATATAACTCCTGTCCAGCTATGGAATATTATGAGATGCATCTGAGGTACAAGATGCGTTGTTGGCTTATACGCTTTCTTTTTTAAAAAAACACTATAATTTTTTTTTAAAGGATATGTTAATAGTTTACCAAGGTTGCAATCCTGTGCATGTTTTATTTTGGAGCAAGTCTCATTGAATATAATGGGACTTACTTCCCAGTAGACATGCCTGGGCTTGCATTGCAGCATACCTGGCCTCAGCAGCTGTGCAGGATATGGCACTGCAAAAGTAATTGAAGGCAGTATACAGCAGGAAGAGAAGAAGACGAAGAAAAGATTGGATTTATACCCTGCCCTTCACTACCCAAAGGAATCTCAGAGCAGCTTACAATCTCCTTTCCTTTCCCCTCCCCACAACCGACACCCTGTGAGGTAGGTGGGGCTGAGAGAGCTCTTTTTCAAGGACTGCTCTTGAGAGAACAGCTCTGAGAGAACTTGTGACTGACCCAAGGCCACACCAGTAGCTGCATGTAGAGGAGTTGGGAATCAAACCCGGTTCTCCCAGATTAGAGTCCGTGCTTCTAACCACTACACCAAACTGCCTCTCAATGGAAGCAAGAGATCAGCCTGGCTCAGTGGGTCCTGGGAGGATGGTGTGCTTGGTCACTAATCCTTGGTCTGAGAAGAAGACTGCCGCATTAGCACACAGACTGAGGGGCAGGTCTGTTTGAGTGCAGCAGGTCTTACTTACTGCCAAGTAACCACGCACA